>NC_137024.1:31322192-31384692 GCF_032717465.1 Coenobita brevimanus
CTATTCAAATAACAACCGAGACATGGAATTCGCCTCTGAGAGGCATGAGAGTGTATTGATCACTACTTCATTCTCATGTTCTCCCTTTGTTTTTTGTCCTTCTTTCACATGAGAATTGTGCAGTGTTGTCCAGGTAGCAGTGGAGTAGCGTTGTGAGGGGCGCTGCGCCAGGCATAAGTTGTCTACCACCAGCTATATCACCAACCTGACAGTCTTCCCAAACGATTAACAAATATGCTACTAACTTGCAACCTCCGTCGGCTCCTCCGGCTGCAAGTGGCTCTGCTTCAGGTTTTGGGTCTCTTCCCGTACTCGTGGCCACAGAACCATCCGCCAAAGCTGCGTGTGGGTCTGCTTCTGTGGCTGGTGGCGACGAAGGTGCTGCAGGTCGGCGGTATGGTATTAATCTTCGCTGATTTAGAACGCATCCCGTCATCTGACATTGGGGGAATAGTTCACAGAATCTCGCTCAGTCTCAGCAGCATTTCTCATCTGCTGTGTCTGTATCTCATGGTCATTGTTTGTTCCAAACTCAAGAATCTTTTCACTGACTTGGAGAAGTTATCATGCAAGGAAAAATTACGTCTAAATTCCTACGACTTATTTTTGGGCGTTGTGTGGAGCTTGACATTTGTGGCTGGCGTTGTTTTGCCAATATATTCATATCTCAGCGAAATATCCGGATTAAGTCTGATAAAGGTATTCAAGATATTTTATGTGGTTCTCCTCTGGGCAAGCTTTATGGTCGTCATGGCGCTCTTCTACTCTGTATTGCACATCCTTGGCACCTGTCTGACGGAGGCGACGCAGCAGTGTGTCGAGGTGCCAACATCATCTACTCTGGACTCAGTCACTTTCATCCACACCAAACCAAAGAAACAGATCAAGAGCATTATCAAGGACCTGCACATGCTTGAACAACAAATCAGACAGGTGAGGTATAATCTGATGTTTACAAGGAAATGCAAAAATATGAACTCACGAACACAAATGTGAAAGAATTTCACTCAGATGAGGCATTAATTCAATTTACAATTACTCTGAACAGGGAAATGTAATACAAATTCAAAACTTGTATAAAGGTATGATAATGGAGGTAAAGTAGCAAAAGTACATAAATTCATAAATAAACACGTTCAGCATGGCAAATTGGGAGGGATTATGACAGATGCTATGTTGCGGGAGGAAAACTGCTGAATGCTGTGAAAACATTTACGGCGGTAGTGAACCACGTACACACGCCGCTCAAAACAAAACATCCACTCTCGGTCCGCAAGGGCGGGTGTAAAGAATGAGATGTGGGATATCAATAAATGGGTGGTGTGAGACATCAATAAATGGGTGGTGACATCAATAAATGGGTGGTGACATCAATAAATGGGTGGTGTGAGACATCAGTTGTGATGCACTTGGGTTTCAGATAGAGGCGGGCCAAAGGAGGACGGGCGTGTGTTTTGGTCCTGCACTGAGTTGTTATCTGTTGACGTCCATCACAGTGCTCACCACCAGCCTCTTCCTGCTCCTCAGATACTCCCACACCACATACTGGCAGTACTACATGCCCAACCTCGTCTATGCGTTGGGGGCCATCACCTTCATGTGTCTCGCCGCTCAGAGCTACGGCAACCAGGTGCATACAGAGTGGTCCATCTAGTAAGGAGCCCCATTCTCGTGTGCTAAGGGGACGGCTCACTCTGCTGCTGTGATGAACACATATTTTGTCTGCTTCGTGAAAATTCTAGTCGACTATAATATTGCTGGGCACATAAAAGCAGACAGTTTAAAGGGTAAGACGGGTTATGGGAGGTAGAAAATGATGCAGGGTATATGCTGTTAATAATTGAGCCGCCCCAGCACCTGGCGAGAACTGCGATGCGTACTATATCGACCACCCTGTATACAGTTCTTCAGCCTGAACCTGACCCAGCTTTTCAGTCATTTTCAGGTTCTTTCACGTAGGTCAGTGGCAGAAACAGACAATGGTACGGCTCTGTGTCCATTACATCGCACGTCTTCGTGAGTAGCATCATATTCCTGAGTTAATCTTTTGTCATAACTCAGCACAAGATGAAGAGATGGCAATTTTAGACCAACTTAAAGTGAGAAGAATATATTGGGCTGATGATTTGGCGTGGAGTATAGTGTGTCGCAGAAAGTTATAACACTTCATGCAGTGAATCTTTATATATATATATATATATATATATATATATATATATATATATATATATATATATATATATATATATAGGTAGATGGGGATGCTCGCAATCCACGCACTCGATATAGTGCTGCTCTCAGGTTTCTGCCCTTTCCTCTCCTCCCTCCTTTCCTTCCTTCCTCTTCTGTCTTTCTTTACTTCATTCTTTCCTCGTCCTTCTGCCTGCGGGTGACTTTACACTCCCTCTTTTGTCATGCTTTCCTTCATTCTTTCCTCTTCTTCTGCCTATGGGTGACTCTACACTAAGTGACAAGCCAAATGGTTTCCTGTACACCAGGAAACCATTTACTACGCTGGGTGGTAACCATATAGCCAAATTATGGCACCTAGTGGTTTAGTGGGTAATTGCGGTGCTCCAATCGGATTACGCCGGTGAAGGTTTATATTCAAAGGGTGGTTGGGGTTACTTATCATGTAATGCCATTCAGGGATGAGTAAGGCTGGTCACTCTCATCTTAAATGTCAGGACCAACATTCCTAGCCCCGGGCTCCTACGCTTCTCATGGGACAAGGTAGGATTGGATGATGATGATGGATATCTCTCTCTCTCTATACCCGGTATATATATATATATATATATATATATATATATATATATATATATGTATAGTGTGTGTGTGTGTGTGTGTGTGTGTGTGTGTGTGTGTGTGTGTGTGTGTAATCAGATAAACAGACAGATAAACAGGTAGTTTCGGGCTCGGGATATGGGTGTGTGGACAGCAGTCTTTGAGGGTCACTCCTAATAACACCTTCAGCACGTCTTTTTACTTTTATTCCTGCTGCCACCGGACGTTTATATTCAATGTGTGAGAGAGGTCTGGCCGTGTTGATGTTAGAAACATATTCACCTACAATATCTATCTATCTATCTATCTATAGCCCGACGCCCTAATCCCGCAAAGGGTGGCCGCAGACAAAACGCCTCCAAGTCACTCTGTCACCCACCATTTGACTCCCCTCCCCCCAACTCACCCCCCCCTCCCTCATATACCTCTCAACTCCATCCCTCCACCTCATCCTCGGTCTACCCCTCCCTACAATATGGTACCTAAAATACGAACCTATACGCCATCGAATTAGACACTGACGTTATTCCTTCGACCAGGTGGAGGAAGCCGAGAATTACCTGAGAGACCTTAGCAGCCAGGTGATGGATGCGCAGGTAAAGACACAGGTGAGTCCAGAGAAAGTACACTACTTAGCCATTTACCTGCCAACCATCTACTTTCAGTTCTATTTCGGATAGCGTCAGACTAGTTACATATGCTCCAGAGACACCTAAGCAGTCAGGATCAACGTTCTGTCCGAGAATACAGGACTTGTATTTCACTGCGGCTTGCAAGGGACGATTTTATTGAACAGACAGAAATTCATGGACGTCAATGGATTAAGTACTTCACTCCGATGACATCTTAGTGTATTTCTGCTACTTTCAGGACCTTTAAATTAGCTTAGAAGAAATATTTTGAAATGAATGAGTTAGACACAGCCTTTAATTTTGCCCCTGCACCTCATAAGTCGTCTGCAGGCTAATTTTGTCATGTAAAACGCTACCAGGGACGTAGGTCGGTCTGCTACCCTTATGTTCTGAACTACGGTAGCCTTGCATCGGGCCCCTCGGCTTCGAACGCGGTATTTTTTTTTTTTTTTTTTTTTTTTTTGGAGGAGCCAGAAGTATGGCTGATTACAGGTGTTTTGTTGTATTTTAAAAGGTGTTTAATGTGTTCTGTGCCTGTGATTTGGTGCAGGCAGACAGAGGACGTATTTCGGAGAGCACGTTGGACTACTCTGACTACCACCACAGAAACAGATCGACAGAAGAAGATCGCCAAAAGCTGAGCAGTTACGGACTAGCGAACCTGGGGGCTTAGAACCTCTCACCAGTTAAATTTATTTTAGGAATACCGCCTTGATTGATGTATACCTAGCTAGACGGATAAGCTTATATATACGCGGACAGATAGACTGATACACAGAGACAGTGTAAGCCTACATATACATTAAACACAGTGTAATATAAGTAAAACAAAAAATAAAAACCTTGCCTTATATTCGCCAAGTCGTATGCTGGTGCTCACGTCACACTGGCCTCACTAATGCTAACCTAATATTGTCCTGGTGCTCACGTCACACTGGCCTCACTAATGCTAACCTTATATCGTCCTGGTGCTCGCGTCACACTGGCCTCACTAATACTAACCTTATATTGTCCTGGTGCTCACGTCACACTGGCCTCACTAATACTAACCTTATATTGTCCTGGTGCTCACGTCACACTGGCCTCACTAATACTAACCTTATATCGTCCTGGTGCTCACGTCACACTGGCCTCACTAATACTAACCTTATATTGCCCTGGTGCTCATGTCACACTGGCCTCACTAATGCTAACCTTATATCGTCCTGGTCACACTGGCTTCAGGTGGACGCCCTGTGCCGGCGCCTGGCAGTCCTGGCCCCCTTCAGCGTGTGTGGCTGGTACCGTCTCTCATCCGCCACGTTCGTCACGGTACGATGCCCAAACACTGATCTGCCTCTATTACTTTCCTATGCCTGACAATTAGCCCATAAAAGCATAATTAGCTCTCCTCTCTCTCTCTCTCTCTCTCTCTCTCTCTCTCTCTCTCTCTCTCAAACCTGCCCTTTTTTCAGGTGTTCAGCTTCGTGGCCACATACCTGGTGGTGCTGCTGCAGGTGGGAAGTCTGCCCTTTGAGCCGTCTCGTCTCTGAACATCGATGTTTTTTACCTTCCTGAAACAGACATAAAAGTAAACACATCAGAAAACGACAGCCAAAGCATTCGCCCACGAATGCGTATCGCCGCCATCACTAAAAAAACAAGATTAGGAATCATCTGGAAATCGGAGCCATATCATCGCAGTTTCACCAAAGTCTAATCAGTTCAAGCCACACATCCTGGGATACTGCCCACAAAGTCTGCATACAATTTGCAATTTGATTTTGAGATATTTTGGTAAAACACACACACACACACACACACACACACACACACACACACACACACACACACACACACACACACACCGCTCGCTGGCGCAGTGGTAACGTTCTCGCTTGCCATCTGGTAGACGGGAGTTCGCGCCTCGCTCAGGTTGCGAAAAGTTTCACTGACGAAGTGGGTGGTTACTGTCTCCCTTGAGCAAGGGGACGGGTGTGTGGGTGTGTGAAGGTCACAGCCTTGCCCTTAGATCGGACTATATGAGCTCTCAGCTCCCTTCCGGGAGGGTAAAAGCTGACGATCACGACCATCAAGTGATCCTGACCGACCCAGTGAATTACACACACACACACACACACACACACACACACACACACACACACACACAGATGCAGGCGATTACATTATAGTCTTGCTGGGCGGGCGATAAAAAAAAAAAAAAACTCAGTGTTAAGTGGTTTGTCCTTGCCATCAATTTTCATTTCATCCCACAGTGAAAATAACCAACTGCACAAATATAAATACGTATCTTATTCAAATAAACATAATGTATATGAATAAATATATATGAATGTACAGCGACAAAGATAAATATATACAACCAGGTAACTACTGTAAGCTCATTCGCGGTGCAACTGCAAGCTACTGAAACAAGGCCGCCATATTCTCCCTGCTGTGCCAAGGTGTTCGGTGCAGCTGGGGCGGTAAAGGTGAGGTATGGCGGCGCTTTCTCGTTGGTTATGGACGCCCCGTAGCACCTTTTCCTAAGCAGTTTGTTTTTAAATGTAGATCGTCTGTGAGTTCATTTCTATAACATATGTAATCTATTTTTTTTTTTAACTACAACAGCACACACGACAGCATCGAGATGTAGTAGATAAAACAATCGCTAAGGTGGGGATGCTAGAGAGCCTCCTTAGTCGACCAGGACAGGACTAGTGTGTCTTCACAATGGGTCCACTCTGGCCTCAACCCTTAGCAAACCTCAAGGTCTCTCATAATTTATGTTTTTATGGCTAGCGTCAGTTATGGTCAAACCATCTGTATAATAATAATAATAATAATAATAATAATAATAATAATAATAATAATAATAATAATAAATAACAATAGCTAGTTACCGATATACTAACTGTGTAGCCACAATGATAACTATTTAAGGTACTGATTGTCTTTGTAGTTATGTAAATGTTGTTTTTGTGTTCACCGCCTAAAAACTTCATATGGACACTGATTTTTTGAAGTAGTTCAAGGTCAATCATATTTGTAACATGTACTTGGATTAACCTAAGGTTGCTTCTTGTGTAATATCAACAAGATTTGAACACAAAGGTGTGGAAGAAATAAATGAAGCATGGATACATTTTGCATTTGTCCCAATACCTGGCTAACTATATGCTTAACTGTAACCGTAATCCTGTCAGATAATAAGAGGGACCACATCTGTATTTCTGTAACGTAACAGCTTTGCAACTTTTGTGGTTTTCTCTGAAACGTAAAAAAAAAAAAAAAAAAAAAAAAACTGGCCAGATTTGAACTTGGTACTTTCCTTTAGGTTAAATGGCAAAATATTCAGCCAAAATTATTCTGCAAACATTTTTATCATAGGACTTTCAACCAAACGGCTGTATCTTAATTAGTTTCTGAGATATTTCAATTTCAAATATGCAATTTTTAGAATAAAAATGAGCATATCACCTTCAAAAATAGGTCAAGGTCATTTATATTTGGCACAAGGACTTGGGTTACCCTGGAGTACCTTCTTCTGTAATATCATCGAGATCGAAAAAAAAAGTACAAAGAAAAATAATAATACGGACGAAAACAACAAGCTTCGCCATTTATGAGGCAAAGATTAAATATGAATTAATGTGGGTGAGTTAGTGTGACAGAGAGTGTGGGTGACTGAATGCGTGACTAGTGAGTGTGCAACAGTGAGTGGGTAAGAGTGATAGCTTATACCGTAAGTGTGTGTCGAGTGAGATGTGAGTAAATGAGTGTGTGTGTGAGATTGTAGGGGTTAGTGTGTGAGTGAGATTGTGAGAGTTAGTGTGTGAGAGCAGGTATGGGTGTAAATATGAGTGTAGAGGATAAATGTGTGGAAATGAGTGTGAGTATGCGAGGAGGAGTGAGAGAGTGATTGAGCGTGTCTGTAAGGGACTGGGAAGAGCGAGAAAAATAAAAGACAGTAAATGAGTGAGTGGGAGGCTGAGTGAGTGTGAAAGTGGATTATGGCATTTAATAGCATCAGGCAATGGAAACTGTGTGATTTGAAAAGTGAGGAATTGAGAGTGAGTGAAGGCGAGTGAGAATGAGTAGGTGTGTGAGCAAGAAATTGAGTGTAAGTGTGAAGTCTTGTGTGCGAAACAGCATGAGAGGATATGAGTTGAGTATGTGTGAGTGAGAGTACAGGAGTGATAGTGTGAGAGTGTGTGAGTGAGAGTACAGGAGTGATAGTGTGAGAGTAAGTGTGACTAGTAGTGGCAGTAGTATGGCTGCAACTCGATGGACAGCAGGAAATTGAAGTGAGAGAGAGAGAGAGAGAGAGAGAGAGAGAGAGAGAGAGAGAGAGAGAGAGAGAGAGAGAGAGAGAGAGAGAGAGAGAGAGAGAGAGAGAGAGTGGCTTGAAAGTTTTGGAAAGTGGGAGTGGGAGAGAGTGACTGTGGGAGTAAGGGGAAGTGAGTGTGCTTAGGGCAGTGGAGGGGTGTGGGAGGTGAGGTACGGTGTGGCGGGATCATGCATTAGGTAAAAATCTCTCTCTCTCTCTCTCTCTCTCTCTCTCTCTCTCTCTCTCTCACACACACACACACACACACACACACACACACACACACACACACACACACACACACACACACACACACACACACACACACACTTCCACTCACGCATTCTCTCACACTCAGTCCCTCACTCCCACTCTCACCATTCGCTCACCACTACTCACTCACACACTCATACTCTGGCTGTCATAATTTTTTGCGCTGGGCACGAATGTATGAGGTAGGCTATCGGTTAACACATAAGGAAAAGGTACATCTTAAATTATTATTATTATTATTATTATTATTATAATTATTATTATTATTATAATTGCATTATTTTATGGTGGTAGGTACTGGTGACATCATCCACTCACTTCATGTAACGTTGTCTACTTCTTCCTTCACCTATTTCATTCTTTTTTCAGTGCCTGCCCTCCTCTCCTCCTATATGTCCCATCCTTCCTGTCATTCTTTATTACTCTTCTTTCCACTTCCGGTGGCTCTACACTTGAGTTACAAGCCTAATGGTTTTGTAACCCAAGAAATAATTTACAATGCTGGGTAGTAACCGTATAATCAAATGACGAGATGATGTGGAACCAAATATTTTGGTCCTGTTAAATGAATGAAGAGATAAATGAGGCGTCCATCCGTGAACCAAAACTTCAAACACTTCGCGCCGCACTGTTGTGGGGCGTTATCCGCCGCAGGGAATATCGGTTCAGTGCACGGGGTGCCCTACAGGGAGGTGACTTGCCTGTGGTTGATGGATCTGCCTGGCCAGACACACCGGGGTTACTCAGCAACAAACAACACGCATCATAATGATTTATCTATTTATCTATCTATCTATATTCATCTATCAATCTATATTTATCAATCTATCTTTGTATATTTATCTATCAATCTATCTATCAAGGAAAGCATCCTCTCACCGAGGTTTAAATGCTGACAACAAAAAATAATTAATGATGGTGTAATTCCTTAACGAACTGGTAATGCCATGAAAATTTCTGCGAATGTTGTAACACTGACATAAAACCGTTCCTCTCACAGCCATAAACTGCAGGCACGGACATACCCACAATACATAACATTTACTGCTGACATTAATCCACTCAGTACAATGGCCTCTTTGTCTCCGTTATAGCCTGGTCGGCCTAGGATAGATTTTTTTCTTCCACTGGAAAGGTTAGACAGCCTACAATAACATTTTCTCTACTACTGTGTTCTTCTTAACTGTATAAAATCGACTGGCACTAGTAAGAAGGAACAACACGAGAACATCACCGTATTGACGAGGTTCAACTCTGCCCACAAATATACTAATGTAACATATCCGTATTTTCTCACTCAAATACTGATATGCATAGTGCAAATCTCGATATTTTACTGGTGATGGCTGCAATTTATAATAACTGTTTTCATGCATTTTCTTGCAAGCATTTTTGATGATCACTTACAAGAAATTGCATATAGGCTACATAGAATTCCTACGGCCTATATTCCAGTACTTCCTCCCCCTCCCTGCCCTGTTATTGTTGGTGCCTGGTGGTGGTCTCAGCACATCCTTCTCACACACCCAAATTACTATTTTTTTTTTTTTCTCCCCGACATGCCAACCATCAATGTTTTCGTCCCTCTGCTTCCCCCTCTACTCGTACAACTCAACCCTTGGGATGGTGGAGACGAGGTCAGAATAATATGAACATTATTACAACACCATCATGGAATCTTTGATGAGCTCCATACCTCCCAGTGAAGCTTACCAAGTCGGATATTTTTTGTTATGATGAAAACTAATTGATGGTGAAAGCAACCCTGTAGTTCCGCTACCAAGGTTGCGACCGAAGGGTACTACGATGAGGTCCATGGGAAGTTGTTATCACGATTAGGTCAAGTTCCATTAGACTCTGCTTACATATGTATTATGTTGGTGTAAGACTGAAGTACTGTATAACAGCACCGTCAATACAATGCATTTCCAACCTTTTCACTGATAATCTGACCATATCTTACACATGAAATACTATAGCAGAAATGTATGACAAGAAGCTGAACTAAAAACTTACACAACAAAAAACAACAACTCACCACTGATGAGAAATTCTTGACACTGACAGTGATGAATGAGTACATTCCAGAAGGAGCTTGGCAACAGGTAACTTGTCGTTCGAAAAACAATTTCATTCCAATATGATATTAATTACACCGCATCTACGAGAACTACAATTTTTGTCGACTGTACTATTGTGAAAGGAGCCGTAGATGCCGCTACTGGACCTCCCTAAGAAGTCTGGTTCGTAAAGCGGAGATTTATAGTCGCAAAAGGTCGTGGAAGATTAACCGTTGTTCAGTGTCGGAGATGAAGCGACGCCCTGTTGCCATCTTGGGAGGCACTATATTACGCCTTTGGAGATTGCCATTTCTCTCCCATTTCACCGCGTTTTTTGTAGCTCCTTCCTATCGTATACAAGAAAGAGGACCCTGCTGTACCTATGGGTATGTGAAAGGCAGGGCAGTGAAGGGCCGAGGTTTTTTGAAAAAAAGAAAATCTGCAAACACAGAGTAGCCTATCTATGATCAAGGCTGCGGCAGGGCAGAGAAGGGACGAGATTTTTTGAAAACAAACAAACAAACAATCTGCACACAGAGTAGCCTACCTATGATCAAGGCTGCGGCATGTCACTAACCGACTGCTGTTTTACGCTTGTTTCTCATTTTATCTTCCTGAGTACCTGCCATTTATATCTGTGTCTGGGCATCTCGAGATTAGCTCGACAACGAAAAGAATACTAATTAACCTTATCTATACTTATTTGGGGCATTATTCATTTTGGGTTGGGCCACCAACCATCCATTCACTCAATGAAGTGCAACTTTTAAGTGGCTGCACAGGGTGAAGAGCCAAATGGTTTTCTGTAACCCCCCAAACCACTTAGTACGCTTGGGTGGATGCCTGATGATCCAGTCGTTTAAGGTGGTTCAAATGGCTGAGGCACAGACAGGCTTGATTTAGAGCAAAGGCTGGTGTTTAATGCTATCACGCGCTGCTCAGAGGATGCTGTTATCTTGCCCTGACAGCACTTGGAATGAGTAGCTTTACCACAGGATCCTATGGTTCTGATGGGGAAATGAGTCTTGGTTATGATAAGATTACGTAACAGTACATATAGGATTTATGTATGGATGAGAGAGAGAGAGAGAGAGAGAGAGAGAGAGAGAGAGAGAGAGAGAGGACTGTAGGCTACGCATGTCATGTAGGTTAAGTATGGCTGTTCACGTATGCATGTATGTATGAGGCCAATAGATACACTAGACTATTCTTTATGTGTGTGTGTGTGTGTGTGTGTGTGTGTGTGTGTGTGTGTAAACCTAGCATGTATGCGCGTGTGCGTGTATCTGCAACTTTCCCATCAAATTACCACACAGAAAACAGAGCAAAGATACAGTATTCCTTGACTTCATTTTGATGTGTGAGGATCTCAAGGTTCACATATCAGCACACACACACACACACACACACACACACACACACACACACACACACACACACACACACACACACACACACACACACAGGTGATGTCACGTACCGTCCATTATTATTACTCACAAATCAATAAGAACCCTGCAGTTTTCTCCTTTCTTTCATACCAACACTACGGGTTCTGTGGTTGCTCTGACCTTATCTGACGGAACTGGGTCACCCCCCACACCTAAATCATGGTTGCATAAAAATTCGGTGAGTCTGTTATGAGGTTGGAAGGAGTTTTCATGGTTACTTGTCAAATCTGTCTTCCAATCTGACTACCCTAGGCCATCAACTGAGCTGAAAAGGATTAGAGATGTTTACTGTGTCTGAACGCATGTGATTTAGTATCGAACCGTTTATATTTATGCATGCTAGAGTTGTCTCATTAAGTCATTTTGCGACATTTCCATTCTGTAAATGAAAATGGTCTTTGATCGGATCTTGAATTTGGCCCTCTCTTGTATTTTGTTTTTCTCTTGGAAGGAGCAGTTTGAGGGCTCGTGGCCTTTGGTTCCTTCCTCCTAGCATTATTAAAAAAAAACAATGAAAATGGTCTGGTGTTGGCCAACGAAGAACCGAGATTACTCTATTCCAGCAAAAAAGTTGTGTTCGTGTTGTGGAGTTTGTTTTTCATTATCTCTTGAATATTTTTTCTTTTTCCTTTTTTTTTTTTTTTTTCTCTACATGACGTTGGGTCCCGTGAAAGACCACTCAACCCATTCGAGGAGGTGACGTCTTTTCTAATGTATTCTTACCACTCCCAGACGATTGTTAGTGAGGTCTTACCTAATCTAAAACGAATCGTCTGGTGTCATCAAGAACATAACGAAAAATACATCACTGGATTAAAAGTGTTACCCCTTCGCTACGAGACATCTTTCTTATTGTATCCTTGTTTCCTGGAGACGATTTTAGACAACGCAGAAAAGACCATTAGTGTAGTTGTCCCAGACGTTCCTTACACCACTGAGATTGTCTGCGCCTTTGTGTGGCATGTGCTGAACAGTGCTCCATTATGTGTGCTAGGCTGCGCAGCCCTACTTTGCGTGTCATCTGTGATGCCACACATCTGGAATCGAAGCTGCTGGTAACTGAAGAGGTCTGGGTGATGTCCTGCTCTAAGCCTGGCTAAGTGCACTCGATCAGCTCTAATCAAGGCTGCCTCTGATGGGTGAATGCGAGGGGGGTGGGGGCTTGTAGTCTAGTGTTCTGATCGACGTGTAGCATCCATGTTGAAGGTATTAATGAAAGCCATATTCTCTCTCTCTCTCTCTCTCTCTCTCTCTCTCTGATGCATATACTTAACCCCTTCACTACAGTGACGCCCTATTCATTTGCATCATACCACCACTATATGGCTATACGAGTATTCAACAGGTCTTGGTCGTTTCGGCCCCGTCATTTAGGCCGTAACGTCCAAACTGGCAAACGACCGCTTCGCCTAACGGCCTAAATAACCTAAATAACCAAACTTCGTCAAGATGACATTGCTGAAGTTATGTTAGGTTAGGTTAGGTTAGGGCCGTAATGACTCACGGCCGAAACGACCAGGGCCCAGTTCAACGATATTATTCAGCTCCGGTACTGAAGGAGTCGCTTATGGCTCTGTCCAGCCATTTTAGTTCAGTCTCTTTTAAACCGAATCAGATCGTCTGGAAAATGCAAGAATAAAACCCAATAGACATCCTCGCTGCGAAAGATGTTTAAAAAGTCTCTGTATCCCTTTCATGGCAATGGTGAAATTACCGCTTATATTCAAGGTAACTCCAGATGATGTTATTCAGCACAGAGAAAGCCTGCCTTCTGACTTCTGGGATTTTTCTCGACTGAATATTATCGTCAGGCGTCAGTCCAAACAAGATTACTACTTCTACCAACAGCATTAAAAGGTTACTCGAGATCGTTTTTGATGCCCTTGCCTGTGCACATTTCCCTCAGTTGTACACGAAATCTTGTGATGGTCTGATCAACATGCGCCA
This sequence comes from Coenobita brevimanus, assembly GCF_032717465.1. Classification (NCBI taxonomy): domain Eukaryota; kingdom Metazoa; phylum Arthropoda; class Malacostraca; order Decapoda; family Coenobitidae; genus Coenobita; species Coenobita brevimanus. Next base: position 31,335,652 of record NC_137024.1, read on the forward strand.
GTGCACCAACCACAGCGAAGGGGTTAGTTTTCTAGTGTACGTCGTTCATACCCTTTTCAACCCATTCAGTCCCAGGACGTCTTTTTTCAGGTAATTCTCGCTATCTCCTCACGAGTTTACTTAGTTTAGGGCAGACTCATAGAAATGGAAGGGTTAGTATTCATTAGTCCCTTCACTTGTAGCAGTCCTTTGTAAATTACACAAAATCGTCCAGTGGAGTCAGGACTCTATAATGTTGTCATGGTAGTGAAGGATTACCCTGCCACGTGCAGAAAAATACTTTATATGTGAAAAACGTGTTGGCAACACTCCTAACCTGCCAATAATACGTCCCTATAAAGAACGAGTCTATTTGTCTATCATCCATTATTTTTTTTTTTCTTTGCCCCATCAGGAGCGCTGGGGCCCGGGGGCAAAGCTACTCAGTCCCAACATTTAGTGCGAGGGTGACCAGTCTCGTTCGACCCTGAGTGGCTTTATGTGAGCAATGAACCACATCCAAGTCTCGAATGTAACCCCGCGTGGACCCCATCCTGCTGATGCGTCTCAACCCACAACAACACCATTGATTAGGTTTATTACCCAATGCAGTAAATAATTTCCTGGGTTATTGGAAACTTTGTCACTTGTCACTCAGTGTAGAGTCACCTGAAGGTGGCCCTACACAGAGTGAGTGGATGGTGGGCGTCCCCACCTACCTCAAGCAACAAACAGCACACAAGACTATCATTGTGTCATATGCAGGAATTAAGAAGGAAGAAAAGAGTTTCCTGGATCCTCCTAGGTTCGTATTCTAAGTGGCTTTAGAGATATATGGTACCATAATACATCTTTATTAGCGATTTATTCAGTAATTTACACCTTTATCATCTTGCAAGTTACTGATAAAAACAAGTCGATATTAAAATGAAATAAACATATACTAGAATGTTTTGGTTTAATAAACAAAATAAATTGCTAAGAAAGAGGTGGTACTAAACCCTGACTGCCACGTCCACCACCGCCCCTATAACTCGCCAAGGGTACAGCAATCAGGCAATTAATCTGAACTCATAAATACTACTAACACCAGACCCAGATTCACACAGACTTACCATTAATTTCTTGTAACTAAGGCTTGTTTTGGCAGGACGGGCAAGGATATATTTATGAGTGCACGAACTTCCTGCACCTCGACTTCTTCCTCCAAAACTAATCTTGGTTACGACAGGCAACTGACTGAAGGCTTGTTGGTGAATCCTGGGTGAGGCAGGATCCGGCATGAGGCAGTATAACAGCTGGTGAACCATCCCCAGCATGCTCGCAGTGAAGCACGTCACACCATCCTTCACGTATCATTCAATTAAGCTTCGGGTTCCAGGCTCCACCTCACAGGTCTGTTTATCAGCACATTTAACACCTGTATATATGTGTTTCTTCTATAGGAGAGATGCCCTTCACATGCAACTGCCTGATGGTCATTCCGTTCAGTATATATATAAATGCCAAACCTTTGTCACCTGCTGGTGTGGTAGGTGGAGGCGCTCACCATCCACTCACTCGATGTAATGTTGCTCTCGGGTGTCTGCCCTTTCCTCTCCCCCCTACTTTCCTTCCCTCCTCTTCTGTCTTTCTTTCCTTCATTCTTTTTTCGTCCTTCTGCCTACGAGTGACTTTACATTCCCTCTTCTGTCTTTCTTTCCTTCATTCTTTCCTCTTCCTTCTGCCTGTGGGCGACTCTACACTGGGTGACGAGCTAAATGGTTTCCTGTACACCAGGAAACCATTTATTACGCTGGGTGGTAACCATATAACCAAATATTGGCGACTGGTGGTTTAGTGGGTAATTATTGCGCTCCAATCGGATTGAGCCGGTGAAGGTTTGTTCCAAGGGGTGGTTCGGGTTTATTGCTCACGTAATGCCACTCAGGGATGAGTGAGGCTGGTCACTCTCATCTTAAATGTCAGGACCAACTTGCCTAGCCCCGGGCTCCTACGCTCCTTATGGGGCAACGCAGGACTGGATGATGAATGAATGAACGAATGATTGTCTTCCATTTATATCCCATGTCAGTTCCCCAGCTTCATTCACTTCTATACCTGTTCTCTCACAACGCAGTCACCTGCAATTATTCAACCAGCTTCTTGGCAGAGTTCCTTGAGCGAAATGATTCTGCGTTGTGCTTGTGTCCCTCTATATGCGTAAATGATACACATTCAACGTTTTGTGTGAACCATTAGCTTTGAACGATCAGTCAACCCTTCAGTGCTCCATTAGGAGCTTAACAGCCCACACCTGAGTTACTTTGTCCAGATGTTTAAGGCGAAAGTGACCAGTCGCTTGACCCTTTACGGTATCATGTAAGCAAGAAACCTTGACTACCCCCTTAGGGACAACAATGAGTTGGAGCGCCTTTATCCACTAGACCAGCAGACATCCATTTACTTTTAGGTTACAACCCACCACAGAAAATAATTTGCTAGGTTATAAGTAGCAGTTTGGCTTGTCACTCAATGCAGAGTTAACTAACGGTAACACAACACAGACAAGTGGATGTTGGGTGACCCCGTTTAACATGAGTACATCTTTAACTACCGTATAAGAACAACATGATTTATAAAAAAGACGTAACTATGTAATCTGGTATCATCATCAACATCATTACATCACCTGCAAGAGAGCAGTACTACCGGTCTATTTATTACCTCCTCACCTATAAGGACATCTGTATTATCTTATTCTTTATACCATCTGATTTGATTCAGTTCAGAAGACTCCCTTAGCAACCATGGGTATATTTAACCCTTCCATTTCGAAAAGTCAATCCTGGAGATGGCAAGAATATTATAAAGACAAACACAGTGAAAGGTTTAACTCCCATTATTAGAAATCCCTGACATTCATTCACATATTTTACATAACTTTTGTTCTGGCTAGAGTGTTCTTCACCACACAGACACACACACACTCACACACACACACACACACACACAAGCTGACTCTTTCCCTCTGACACCATATGCAGCATTACACTGGGAAGTAGAACTAAAAATCTAAAATTACTGAGTGAGTAAATATAAAGTGTAATCTATAGGCAATTCGCCATGGCAAACATTGTTGACGTGGTGCGGGTCGTGCTGATGTCCGTGGTGGGGGTGTGGGTGGGAAGGATGGCGTGGTGTTGGGCCAGACGAGTGGAGGTGGGGGAGGCGGCGAGGGTGAGCTTGCTGGAGGAGGAGGTGGCGTGGGTGAGCAGGTGGGGAGGCGTGGTGGGGGAGGAGTACCTGCGATGGGTCCTGCCTCTACCTGCACCACGCCCCCGCCCCGATGCTGCAGGTGTGAGTGCTGGGGCGGGTGTCGAAGGATGGCGTAATGGTGTGGTGGGAAGGATAGCCAGACTGACGAGGGCCCGGGGTGACCTTGAGGCCCGCCTTTAGGATGGGCTGCAGCATTTCCACATCCCTGCTCTGCTCCTGACCCACCTGTGTTACCTGCTGCCAATACTTATTGTTATAATACAACAATGGAACTGGCGGTGGTTGTACTACAAAGTCAAACAGGATTTATGGCAGTTGGTGAAACCAAACTGGCGGACCTGGCTGCTGGAAAGGACCGCCAGGCACCCTGTCGAAATATGGGTGGGTAGGTGGGCGGATAAAATTGTGGGCGGGCCAGACGGGTACACTGAGATTCGCTACCTGAAGCTTGCTGTGGGCCAGCAGTTAGGGAAGGGCACATACGGGCTCGTGTATACCTTAGATTTGCCCGGCGCCCCACCTCTAGTAGCTAAGGTGCTCACGTCCCAGTATGGCCGCAGTACCGACAGTCTTTGGGCAGACGCCCAAGAAGAGGCCAGAAAACTACACCAGCTGAGGTGCATGAAGCAGGTGCCCAGTGTGTACATGGTCATCCAGTACCCCATGCCCGTCGTGGTCATGGCCCGTGCACGAGGGGTGTGTTTTGATCACTATCTAGAATCTCTGTGTTGTGATAGGGCAGTTTTTCAGATCTGTCGAGATCTTTGTGTAGCTGTTGAAAACGTGCACCAGTTGGGTCTTGTGCATAATGACATCAAGGAGAATAATGTCCTGGTATCCACAGACGATGGTATAACATTACTGGATATGGGACTGGCGCGGCCACCTGGATCCCCCGTGTTCAAGAAAGCCATCACAACCTCTGGTGCTGAGAGGGTGGAGCAGAGGGTGAAGCGATGCGCCTGGGGGTGTCCACAAATACTCCGTGGTCACCCATGCCAACCCGCCTCAGACACATTTTCAGTGGCATATTTAATCATGGAACATCTAGAATTAAATGAAGTAGATGTAAGCGACGAACTGTGGCTGCTACTGGAGCAGGGGCTGAACCCGTCGCCAAACTTACGTCCTCCATTGTCAGACATCACTAGCGCTCTTGAGACCAACATTCGAACCACCCGCAACTGCTGCCTCCCATATGCTCCATGCCCCTCAAACCTCTCTCCTCCCTGCAGTCCTGTCCGCCTCTTCTCCACTTCATATCCCCTGTCCTCACCCCTATCCCTAGCCGCACGCCCCTTCACCTTCCCGAGTGAGGCTCAGCAATTGAAGGTGAGGACAGACTGAGGCGGTGAAATGTGGGGCAACTCACCATACACGCCATGTCCCTCCTACTTCTTTTCCCCCCGTGCATTGCAATCCTGTCCGCCTCCCCTCCACTTCACGTCCCCTGTCCTCACCCCTATCCCTGGCCGCACGCCTCCCAGCCCCCCCATCTTTCGGGGTGAGGTTCAGCTGCTGAAGGTATTTCCTCTTACATACGTTATGAGCTTTTGTTTTCTACGTCTCTTGAAATACCTACTTTCTATTTTTCGACATAATTATTATTCCATTTTTCCTAATTTTTGTCGCTTTCGTCGTATCCTCAAGTCACACACAAAAGTTTGGAAGGTGTCTCTCCCTTATTAATACAGTATTGTGTAGGCGTACGTCCAGATGTTCGCATATTTCTATATAAGCTTCACATTCAAAAACAGTGTCCAAGTGTCTCAGTTATTATGGCTTACACACAGCAGGCATTCTCTATATTTGATTATGTATTCATTTCTGTCACATATGTGTTGCTGTTGCATCCCGTTGAAACTGTCGCAGTATTGGAATTCGTTTTTATTTTGTACGTCTTATGGAGAGATAGGATTATCCTTTCTTTTAATTCCTCTGTCCATATTCAAGTGTCTTTCTTTTCAACCATATTTGTCTCGGCAGTACAGTATTTATATGCCGATTCATATTAAACTGATGAAGATATAAGCTGACAGTTTTTGCCAAACATTGTTTGTGATTCTGATCTGCGAGCCAGACATTGTTTTATTACTACATTGTCTGATTTATCAATTTTGTGCCACATGTATAGAAATTTGGATTTCATATCTTTTGTTGCCATCCTTGACGCGCCAGTTTCTCCTGGGAGAGCTGTTTGGTGTGGATGTGGACACTCATGATTATGCTATAGCTCTCTTTTACTCCTGTAGTTTCGTTATATCTGTGCAATTATAATGCACGATTTCACTGCCGTAGGTCTAAAGATTTTTTGACTGTGCTACTTATTTTCATTTTTTTTTCTATAAGAAGGCGATATGAGCTCTTTACCACAACTGTTGCAACCAGGTTTCTTACTTGTCTTGCTTCTATTATCTGAGCGTGTTTACCAAAGCATCTTCATTTATTGGTTACTTTATTTTCCAAATATTATAGTTTATTTCACCTCTAATACTGATTCCTTCTATGTTACCTGCACTTGCTGTGTGACTGCATAGCATGACATAACTTTTGGATTAGCTGAATGTAGGAGCACAAAGGCGCCTGCTGCTTCATTTAAAGCATGTCCACCTTCGTGCCTCGTCCCCACCTAGTACCATTAGTAGCTGGTCAGTCGTCTGAGTATAAAAGAGTTGGGATAAACCATGAGTCATTTCTGAATCTTATACTGGTGTAGTTCAGATGTATAGTACAGTATATAGGTTATCATCAGAAATTATGCAATCGAGTCATTACACCCTTGTCATACGTAATTTTATGATTTTATTTAGATAAATTATGGTTCTGTCATTTTTGTACATTTCCACAGTGACGTTAATAATATGTGGGTGAACTCAGAATATTTTTTTGATATTTTATTATTACATTTCTCTTGACGTTGTTTGGGGAAATGCACAGCAACTTGTTATTTGTGGCTTTTTCATGCTGAACGTTTGTTCCACAGAATATGGCAATAGACACGTTATCTCCTACTCGTCTCCTCTTTGTGTATCTTGCATGTACCTCATTATCATGCTGGTTTATATGCATATGGATTTTTTTAGTACTGCCATAAACAGCTTGCACGTTGCACTGAATATATGCTCTCCGTCGCAAATCACATATTCTCAGTTGTTTCTTTGTTTCTAACATGATCGTTTATTTTTTTCCCCACGTTTCAGGTACACAATCACACAATCTTTAACAATTTTCCTATATTACCAGGTTTAGTTGCTTTTTGTATCTCTCAGCCTTTTCAGGCTCATTTTATATCTTCTGACTGCACGTGGGGTTCTATATTGGTGACCAAGGTAAGCTAGGCAGGTTGACTGTTAGGGGTCGACAGAATAGTGTAGCCCTTATTTGAAGTACCCAAGCCGCCTGTGACAGGTACCTGTTCCACTTTGTAACAGTGTGTACCCTTAGCAATTGCGTGTCCTCTTAGGGACAGTTTGTCTTCTTGGGGAGGGTGTGTCCCCTTAGTTATAGCGTGTCTCATTTGGGATGGTATGTCCCATTAGGGATGGCGTTTACCCTTCAGTAAAGCGTCCTCTTCTTCGAAGAAACACAGCCTTACCATGGTGAAGAAGCTTGTGCATCCTAGTGATCAGTGGAGCTATACAAGTCAGCTGCAGCCATGTTAAGCAGGTTCATTGTGCACTGATAGGGATCAGACAAAAATTGTTCCTCTGGCAGTAAATGACTAAGTCGGCCCCACTAGGCACAGACTCGCGCCTCCATTTACACCACCACGACAGGCTACAGCAAGCCATGGTCAGTAGTTCCCAGCACCCATGGCCTGGTTTACTGACACCACTTAATATCCACAGTGTCGGCTTTAATAACATTCAAGACCATACTGTGGGGTAATGAGCAAAATAAATTGCTAAAGATGATGCGCTATGGAATTTTAGTGCCGCTTAGAATACGCCCCTTAAACTGAAGGAAGATTGTAAGTACGGAGTCTGATCACCCTCCAATTCTCCAAAATGACAAAAACTTGCGCCAACACGGAAGCGCATCGAGGAAGGTTCAGCAATATGCCTCCCCCCCCCTCCTCTCTCTCTCTCTCTCTCTCTCTCTCTCTCTCTCTCTCAAACATCAGTGTTCCAGCCACACACCGTCTACTTCTAATCGCTTCAGGCGGTTCAAACATGCACGTTAAGCAAAGTCTTGGTTTTAGAAAGTGTACAAGTAGGAAAATGTGTGCTTAATTAAACTGGCGATGACGGTCACTGGTGCTGAGTGACCTGATGCAGCGATGTGACCTTCAGTGTACCACCACCGCCATGACAGCTTTATTATTATTATTATTTTTTTTTTTTACCACAGTCATTCTCGCTAATTCCAGGCAGTTTTCTTGAAATTGAAAATCCCGCTCTCACTCGTACAGTTGGAGAGTCGCGCCTGAGGCTGTACAGACTCGCCTGGTGTTAACAAGAACGTGACCTTCAGTTAATCCCTTCAGTAAGAAAGGTAGCTCTCTCAGGTGAAGCAAATCGCGTGACGGTAGCCAGACGACTTTACCCGCTCTATTTCTCTGTACCCACTCAGTTCTGTAGTACAAACTATCAAGGGTAGCCGGCGTTGCCCGGGTAAAAACATATGTCCGCCTGATCGTGAATACCAGCATTGCCTGGGACTCCCCTGTGGGAGACGACCCCCGGGGTTCCACTTCGCCCGGTGAATATGTTTCTCATTGGGCCCATTCCCCCAGATAAATATTCCCCATAGATTAGGCTATTCCTACCAATTACCTATTTTCCCACTACCCACCCACCCACCAACTACTATCCCTTCCCACCTACCCATCCTTCCCACCTCTCCATTCTGCCTGCCCATCCACTAATTTCGCCCACCCACCCACCTACCCAAATCTAGCCGCCGCTGCCCACCCTCTCCACCTGACACACAGTAATACCTATACGGCTGTAGGAGCACGTTAAAAACTCTGCGGTAATCGCCCACCACGTTTCCACCATACTGACTTGATACGTTCCGAGGCGTCACTGTACAAACTTTAAACTACCCCTGTCAATCCCCCGTCAGACCCCTCTTGACCCCCCCAAAAAAAAAAAATTCCATAGCAGACCATCACACAAGCAAACAGAGACACAATCATAAACAAGGACAAGATATGGATTATGATGATGATGAATATGATAATGACGATGGTAATACTGATGGCATTGATGATTCTACCATCAGGAAAATTGACTTAAAATTGACGCCTACCAGCCACGACTCGAGGGTTGATGATGATGATAGTTACTGAAGAAGAAGAAGAGGAAGACGATGAAGAAGAAGAAGAAGAAGAAGAAGAAGAAGAAGGAGGAGGAGGAGGAGGAGGAGGAGGAGGAGGAGGATGCCACTAACCATTGCAATGAAATTCTTGTAACCAAGGTGCCATCAACAATGACGCTAAAACTAAATGAACAATCTCACACGTGGCCAGCAGCTCCAAGGCTAATGACAGTATTCTCATTACCAGCATTATTTTCCCATCGTTAACCTCGCAGTTAATAGCGTGGAAATATTATCACTACACTTGTAATAGGCCACATTGCAGTACAGGTTGGCTGTAATTTACTTAACACTGCACACCTGCTGACTTTATGCAGGAGCTTTACAAGTATCACGCTTTTGTTGTTGTTGTTGCTTAATCCCGGTCTGTCTGACCGAGCAGACGCGTCAACCACAGGTAAGCGACTGTTTCTGTGGGGTCATTCTCTCTCTCTCTCTCTCTCTCTCTCTCTCTCTCTCTCTCTTTAATGAAAGGAAGAAGGAACTACAGGCAAGAAGCTCGAAAGATTATTCCCTCCAAGGAAAAATAAAAAAAGTGCAGCCAAATTCAAGATCCGTTCACTTCGAGATGCCTGGATACACTGCGTTTTAAAGAATGGAGGTCATAGGCAGCAGGAAATAAAGACAGAGGAAGACAGTTCCAGAGTTGACCTGTTGCATACATGAAAGACTGGGAGTTGTGGCTAGCATTAGAGAGTTGTACGGAATGGGATTGAGTGTTTGCTGCCGGAAGGGTGCTACGCGCCCGCTGTAGTGGTAGAGGGATGCAAACAGACAATTCAGAGGAGCAGTGATCATGATGCAGTGATGGTAAGGAAACCAGAAATAATGATGCAATGTGCGGTGAAGAGACAGAGGCTGAAGCGAGCCAGTAAGAGCAGGAGAGTTAATGAGACGAAAAACCTTTGACTCCACCTTGCTGAGAAGATCTGTATGTGGGGAGCCTTCCTACACGAGGGTTGTACTCTACACAGGGACGAATAAAATGCCTGTGCAAAGTCAACAATTGTGCAGAGGTAAAGAAGCCACGGGGTAGGCTTAGCACACCTATTCTATTGGAAGCAAATCTTACAAGAGGTAATATTATCTAAGACAAAGCTCGAGAGAATGAAACCCCAAGTATGTTCAAAGATGATGCAGGACTGTGTTGGATATTGCTAAAAATTAAAGGATACTTCTGCAGAAGGTCTGACGAGTCGAAAGATGTAAGAATTGAGCTTTTGGTGCATTAAAAACAATATGATTACTTTTACATTAATCAGAGACATAAGCCAAGTCAGACATTAGGTGTGCTCTGGCCTCATCCCTTCTGTGTTGAAGTAACTGCTGAGATGGACGCTGTGAGAAGCAAATGGAAAGGTGAAGGGTGGAGTCACCAGCGTATGACTGTGTCATAAAAAACTTTGTAGCTCCTTTGTAGAGGAGTTATATATATTAGACTTGTGGACGAGCGGTTGTTATACTTGAGTAGCTTTATAAGTAGATAATCTTCTTTCCCATTTGCCGTGCAATGACAGGAGAGGTAAAGAATAGTATGGGACTATATTTATTTGTCTTGGAAATATTAACAAGTCTCTCACACACGAGTGAGTATGAGTAGAGTCCCTGTCTCCCTGTCTCGCTCTCTCTCTCTCTCTCTCTCTCTCAAGTTGCTAAGTCCTTCTCCCTGCGACCTGTCTGTTCTATGGCTAGCTTCCTTCTCAGCTCTCTTTCCTAAATTCTGGTGAAACAGGAGACGTATCACGTGTGTTCCCTGTGATTGGAAAGTTCTAGAAGCCTGTGTGTGAGTATGTGTGTATGTGTGTGTATGGTCAACAAGGCTTTGTTCACCTTCTGAATTGCTGACAACTAACTGCATCATCTCCTTACTGGCTACTTCGTAATCTGTCGTCAGCTTTTCCTCAGTGTAACTTGCAAGATCATATTCCATTCCCAGGCTCGAATAGAGCTGTCTATCTATCTATTTATCTATCTATCTATTATGATTTGTAATTATAATATGGACTCATAACATATGCTCGGTCCACGCAGCTGAAGGACCTCCGACAGCAACTATCATTGACACATGCCAATCTATTAGTACATAATATTGATTATAATATTGTATACATATAATATTTATAGTAAATAGTGATTATTTAGTAATATTACATTTTAAACAAGTTGTATACATATTTGAATAAATGCATTAAAAAAAAGCTGTCTATCTATCTATTTATCTATCTATCTATTATGATTTGTAATTATAATATGGAATCATAACAACTGAACTGGGTGTGATGCACAGCTTAAAAGGTCGTTGACGGACAGAAGAAATAGAAATGGAAATAGGACATAGCCCCGAAGAACACCACTACTGAGAAGAACGATGGCCGTCTACAGCAACAGACACAGAAAGACCAGAAAGGAAGCTAAAGATGAAGTCACAGAGAGAAGGCTAGAAACTGTAAGAGGGCATTTTGGAAATTAAAAATTTATGTCAGACTCGATCCAATGCCTTCGCGATGTCAAGTGGAATGGCAAATCTTTTGCCAATGACCCGAAATATGGATGACTGAAAGGAAAGTGAGAAGATCGCCAATGGAGCGTCATGGAAGACTAGCGATCGGAAAGAAAGTTGCAGTAGGAAAGGTACTTTAAAAGTTTTTAAAGAATATATTTAAAAACTTGAAACACAATGTTAAAACGATTGGGCGATAGTCAGAGGGCTGGGAATGGTCACCCTTCTTTGGGAGAGACTGAATGTGAGCAAACTTCCAGCAAGAAGGAAAGGTACCAGAAGAAGGGCGAAGGCGAAAGAGTTTACTCGGGCACAGAAACACAGTTCTTGAGGAAAACAGGAGGGGCCCCATCAGGCCCATATGCCTTGTTAGTACTGAGGCCAGTGAAGGCAGAAAGTAAAATAACTGAATAAATTTTAACATCTCTTATGAAGAAGTCAGAGGGGGATGGGGTGAAAGTGATGGAGGAACATTACCGGAATCATTTAAGGTGGAATTAGAGGAGAAAGTCTGAGAAGAGTACTGCTTTTTCAGCAGAAGTAACATCTACAGAACCATCAAAGCAGATAAGAGGAGGGGAGGAGGATAAAGTAAAGTTGTTAGAAAGGTTTTTGGCAAGGTGCCAGAAGAAGCGAGAAGTGAGTGGGAGAGTTTAGAGCACTTAGTACGAATGAAATTATTCTTACAGACCAGCGAGCAGATTTTGTACGATTCCGGGCAGAGACATAAAAGAGATGCTATTCAGGGGTGGGTTGGCTCCAGCCCCCGTTGTGGCGGACAGTGCCTCACCAGGAACGGATCAGAGTCCTATTTACGGTGAGGTGCAATCTGAGTACAAAGTTTGGCTCCCAGGTTGGGGCCACAACTGCTTTGCTCCGTCCAGGGTCCGTGTACTATACATAACGCGTGTGGGCTCCTCATCCACGCCACAAGTATCATGTAAAGCACAATTATGATCACGTGTTGAAATAGTGATTACTTTTGTGAGGATACATCAGTTCTAACCTGAAACTACTGTATCCCAACCAAACAGAGTTCTAGTGCATGGTCTAGTTGACTGACGTGCCCCAACCGCATGTTACCTTGCAGGTCTTAAATCTGAGTGACGGTTGGGGATTACTGCTCTCATAACGCCAACCAGGGATGGGCGACTGTTCATGGGTTACTTACATTAAATGACTATCCTGGACAACCTCGCCCAAGGATCGTTGGCTCCTCATGCGGCAATAAACGATGAAAAAAAAAAAAAAAACTTGTTCGTCAACACCCTGCGACGCGCCATGAAAGCATCAAAGGAGGAGGCATAAAGAATGGGTGTGGCGAGCAACGGAATGGATGGGATGGGTTGAAAGCCTGTGAAGACTAGTGTTATGGAATAATGGCTTGAGTGCAATGGAAGTTTATTTCAAAATATCCTCTGAAAAGGAAAGTGTCTTCTGGGAAGTAAAGAACGAGGAGTGGGGGGCAAAGTAATGGGTGGGATGAGCTGACATTGTGGTGAGGGGTGGGAAAGTGCCACGAAAGTATGCCTGGTGGATATGGGTGCTGTAGGATTAATGGTTAAGTGCAGTGAAGGTATATTTCAAAGTTCTGTACCAGAAAATGTTATTCTTCTCAGTGAAATTCTGACAGTTCAAACTCTACTGCGAGTAACCCTTTCTGAGTTGCTGGTATACCTGGTAATTTTATCTGGACCACCACCAGACGATTATTTTCAGTCGGGAGAACTCAGCAGTCAAATGGTTACAGATGGCTCACAGCAGCTGCAAATCCACATAGTGACATCTCATTCACATTCAGTTCTCTAGTTTACGTCGTAACCAGTATTCTCAGTCTTTCTTACGCAACTGGTCAGCTGTGCAGCTGTCTTCTTCAATTTGCCTCTCCCTCTGCTTAAGATCTATTTTCATGATTGCGTCTTGTGTCGTATTTCATCCAGTTAATGTGAGACAATTTTAACCATCTGAGGGTGAATCATGGTAGCTTGAGTGTTGCTTTTGCTGAGTAACCCGTCTGTCTGGTCGAGTAGACCCATGAACCCCAGGCAAACAACCGCTCCTGCAGGGCCGTCCCGTGCAATAAACTAATATTCTCTTGCGGTCAACAGCGCCTCGCTCTAGGCGCGGGGAACAGTATGAAGGTTGGTTCCTGGATGGAGGCCGCATTAGCGACTCTCCACCTAGTTAATATAAGCACCATAGTATGCTCCATTTAATGCTGTTATGCTTGGTCGGGACAAGTTTAGTGTTGCATTTCAGCAGAGGTCACAAGATTTGATTTTGCTGTCTGAGTTGTCGCAGCATGAGTGTTAAGTCTAATGTGTATAGGTTTTCAGGTGTTACATTAATCTATTTTGTTTATTTTATAACTATTCAGATCTACAACTACAACAGATACGTTACTTCATTCTTCGTCCAACACTGATTTCTTCATCCATCCAGTTATCACCAACCACCCCTCAGCCTTCTCCACTCTGCCCTGGCAGATTTTACCTCTGGAGGCGTATTGTTCAACTCTCCTGAGCGTAACCCTTCAGTCCGATGACGTGTTTATATATTTCTTTCTTGCTCTCTGCAGACAATGATACTCAACCTGGGATAGATTTTTCAACCTAGTGGGGTTAGGTACAGCCTTCACTGACTCCTTCAGCACTACGACATTTTCCTAAGTAGAACAGCAGCGAACGGAAACAGTGAGGATAAATGATAAAAATACGTCATGAGACCCTAGCGTTGGTTTACACTATTGCCTTCACTTTTATACAGGTACCAAACTCTTCATAACCCAACTGTACTCTGGCCACACTAAACTGCATTAAAATGATCATCTCTCTCGCCTGATTGCCCACCTGTAACAAGAGATTAACACTGGAAATATGGTGCTGGTCACTAGGAATGGATGTCATGTGAAAGCTGTAGTGGCCTTACTCCGCCAATGAGCTAAGGGGAAGAAGCTGAAAAAAAGATAATTGAATAAAATATCAAAATACAAATAAAAAAAAAACTTTTCCATTTTATTTATATTTCATTCTCTCCGACAAGGAGAGTATGTTTTCACCCGTGTTTGTTTGTTTGTTAGTTTGTTTGTCTGTTGGCAGAATTACTCAAAAAACCAAAATAGAGATTTGGACCAAACTCGGTGGGTAGATACTAGATAGCACATGTCCCAGGGAACAATCGATTAACTTTTGGAACCGATCCGGATCGTATTACAGATTCTGGATCCAGAAAACATATTTTGTGACACCCTAACCAATGATGAGATAACCTAACCCATTATGAAGAGTGGTTTGGAAATTACGTTGTCCTTGTCGGAGAGATGTGCTCCACTGAGTGCCCCTCTAGTTTGTTACCTCCGCCAAGAAGGTTATGTTTTCACCCCCGTCCGTTTGTTTGTTTGTTTGCTAGTTGGTTGATTTGTGAGCAAGATTACACAAAAACTACTGGACGGATTTCCACGAAACTTGGTAGAAGAATGGGCCTTGGCCCAGAATAGACTCCATTACTGTATATTTTGGTGTGGATCCGGATAAAGGTGTGGGTCCAGGATTTATTTATTTTTTTCACTTTAACGTTACGAGACAGGACTTTTTCGACATTTTCGTAAATTTTGGCCTTGGCGGAGGTATGCTGTCAACTGAGTGTCATTGTAGTTGATCTATTTATTTTTCCGTCAAGATAAGGTGGACAAACCATAGAGTGACTAGTAACGTGAAAAACAATCTGGCTGCGATGGAAACAGTTATCATAAAAAAAATCGAATTCTGGCATTATTTCCCCAGGGATGATGTACAGCCTCGAGGCAGTATCAACTAAAGGGGCACTCAGTGGAGCGCATCTCTCCGACAAGGGCAACGTAATTTCCAACCCACTCCTCATAATGAGTTAGGGTTTCTTATCACTGTTTAGGGTTTCGCAAAAGGGGTTTTCCGGATCCAGAATCTATAATACGATCCGGATCGGTCCCAAAACTTAACTGATTGTTCCCTGGGCCATGGGCTGTCTACCCACCAAATTTTATCCAAATCTCTCTTTTAGCTTTAAGTAATTCTGCTGACAGACAACAGACTGACAAACAAACAAACAAACAGGTTGAAACATATTCTCTTTGTCGGAGAGAATAAAAGATCTTAGGCCATTCCATCCCGTGACCAAGTTTTCCATTTTATTCTTGCTCTTTCCAGATGGTTTCATTCACCTTAGGATCAACGTTTAGAATGGTAGGAGTAAGCTGCAGCCTTCACTAACCCCTCAGCACCCTCCTCAGCTGACTAAAATCGTCTGGAGGCAGCAGCAGCAATACATGCAAAAAATACCTGATGTACCTGAGGCGTTACCCGATGTGACGGTAAACAAGCCACTCTAACAGTTATATTTTAGAATTTATTTTTCACTTTAGCATTGACTCTGGTGGTCGAGAGGGACGCCTTCATGTGGTGGCACTGATATTACTGGAGAGACCATTTGCCTGGTTACACAAACGTCCCTCCATCCCCAGGCTTCCACTACTACTACTACTACTATTACTACTACCACTACTACTACCAACATTTTCTGAAGATACATTTCCACACATGGTATTTTTGCACAATATAAATTTGGGGGAGTTTGTTGATAGGGCGGGTGTCCCTGTGAGACTCGTCTGGTGCTCTCTCTCCATCTCCCTGCTTTGGGAAACGCTTGCCCAATGAGTTTTAATGGCACTGGTATGCGTGTTAATGACGCTTGCTTAACTGAGGAAGTGGGGCAAGAGAGTGTTGCGTCATGACCCCCCCTCTCTCTCTCTCTTTCTGCGTCTATCTGTCAGTCTATTTCTATCTGTCTGCCTCTATGTATGTATGTATTGAACAGGGAGGCTGCAATGGATCGTGCAGCGTGGAAAGCCGCTATTAGGTGACCAAGGCCGAGCATGAAAGCATGTTGGAGCCTTTAAAAACGAAACGAAACGTATGTATGTACCAATTAATGCATGTATATATGTATGTATGTCTGTATGCATGTATGGATTTCTTTCTTTCTCAGTCTATCTGCCTATTAATAATTCAATCAATCAATTAGTTTTATCTGTCTACCGATATATCCATCCCACTTCACATCTTTCTCAATCATATATATATATATATATATATATATATTTATATATATATATATATATATATATATATATATATTTGTGTGTGTGTGTGAGAGAGAGAGAGAGAGAGAGAGAGAGAGCGTGAATGTTGCATACTGACAAGTGGATTCTATTGGGAGGTTAGGAAAAAAACACACATACAGTGTGTGTATATATATATATATATATATATATACAGTATGTGTGTGTGTGTGTGTGTGTGTGTGTGTGTGTGTGTGTGTGTGTCACTAACCCCTCCACTACAACACAGCAATGCCATACACTTCACTGCTGTTACTGGCCGGCGAGTTTTTTCAGTTTAGGAGATACACTTTGGACCGTATTCTCGTCGGTTATGGAAGCTTCCTAACAACTCTTCCTTAGCGATTTATTTTTGGATATTGCTGGCTAATATCCTGTTGTCCGTTATTTATGCAGACTATGGCGATATCGGAAGGATTTACGTTACACAGAAGAGGCCAGTAAGGTGAAATAAACAACATAAATCGCTCAGGAAAAGGCGTTAGGGATCTTCCTGAACCAACGAGAATACGAACAGTTGTTGGGATCACACAGCATCACCTCCGTTTGTAATATCCTCCTCCTCTCCCCTCCCTCCCTCTTATTCTTCTTCTTTCCCTAAATGTCCATCTTTTCCTCCTTGTTTTCCTTCTTTTATTAATTTTACTAGCCTCTATTCAGTGTCTGTCTGTCTCTATTTCTGTTTGTCTGTCTGTCTGTCTGTCTGTCTTTCTGTCTCTCTTTCTCTGTCTCTGTCTGTCTGTCTCTCTCTCTGTAGGCGTGTATTTTGCTACACCCTAGCAAGTGGGTTGAGATCACTTTCTTTGTTAACTTAATTGCTTAATGGACCTAGTAGTGTTGATGGGAGAGAGAGATAGATAGATAGATAGATAGAGAGAGAGAGAGAGAGAGAGAGAGAGAGAGAGAGAGAGAGAGAGAGAGAGAGAGAGAGAGAGAGAGAGAGAGAGAGAGAGAGAGAGAGAGAGAGAGAGGATAGTTTCCGTACAATATAAATCTACTACACAAAAAACTATCCAATTCTCACCTTACCGTTTTTTATTCTATGTATGTGTGAAATTCTAACCCTTCAAACCCCCCTGACAAACAAACTAAGAGTGATTAGTAAAATTAAGCCCTTGTCTGGTAGGGTTTCTCTCTTCACAAAATCGTCTGTCGCCTACGTAGCATCCTAGGCGTACCAGCAGCTCAAAAAGGAGGGTTAAGTATATATATTTTTTAAAGCCTGTGACTGCCAGGATTTCCCCAGCTTGAAGCCAATAAGTTAATGGGAATAAAATACTGTACCGGCATGAACCGCAGGGAAACAAGGCCTCAGTTCCTCTCTGGCTCTATTTCCTGACGGTGTACCATAAACTCGTGACGCCTCTGCACAGGGAAACTCAGTGCCGTCTATTTCACGTCTGCCTCTTTGCATATTATGTGTCGCCCTGATAGTTATCCTGAAGCCCTGAAACAATACGTATGAACACAATTTGCGCTGGATCGTATTCTCATTAACTTAAAGATTTTCCACAACACCTTTTTAACACACGTTCCTCAGAAATATATTTTACAAGTTATATCTTTGTTTCCACGACCATGTTACAGATAAAAACTATAATGATACAAAAAATAATAATTGTACAAGAGGCTGCTTAGATGCAATATGTGCAACAAGAAGAACCACTCCGAGTGCAACACCCCCGTCCTACAATCAAGTCAAAGGGCCAGACATTTTACTTTGCCATGTGACCTTGAGGTTTGACCGATTGTTCTTAAAATCGAATTAATTCATTCTTGCCTGACCTTAAACACTTCCGCCAACGTTGGTTCAAGTCGGATCAAAGCTGTCTGAGTTGACCCTGCCCTGTGACCTTAACCTTTATCCTTTTGTTATGAAAATCGTACCTCTTGAACCGTGGCTGACCCTCAACCCTCCCATCAAGATTCGTTCAAATAGAATCCCAACTGCCTGAGTTATACGGCCGAACATCATCACCCTAAGCCATCACCCTGACCTTCACTTACCCTTCTCAAAATACACTCCTTTCAGCCTTGCTCTACTCTGAACCCCTTCAAAGTTTGGCCTAAATGGCATAAAAACTGTTCATGATTTTCCTTGCTATGTGATCCTTACCTTTGTCCTATTGCACTAAAAAACAATAGGGAAACCACTTGGGTGACCATCAACATTTCCATCATGTTTGGCTTAAATAAGATCAAAACCGTTTCATTATTTTGTTCACACACACACACACACACACACACACACACACACACACACACACACACACACACACACACACACAAGGGTGGAACTCTGACCTGCTTTATGGCCCTGACCACTAACTGTTCTGAAGATCGAATCACTTTGTTCTCGCCTTACCCTCAACCCTTCCACCAGGTTTAAATTGAATCGCATCAAAACTGTTTAAGTTGGTCATGCCGTGTCACCTTGATCTTCTACCTTTTCCTGTGACACAGACCTGTGGCTGTTCTCAAAATCGATGCCCTTCGTCCTTGCCTGACCTTGAATCCTCCCACGCAGCTTGGTCTAAAGAGGATGATAATTTTTGGAATTAATCTTACCATGTGACTCTGACCTTTGACCCTTGACCTACTGTTCCCCTTGGCTGCCCCTCAATCCTTCAATCAAGTTCGGTAAAAATCGGATTCAAGTTGCTTGAGTTATTCTGCTGACACGCGCACACACACACACACACACACACACACACACACACACACACACACACACACACACACACACACACACACACACACACACACACATACAAGGCCGGGTGTAATAAATCGCTGAGAATGAGGTGCTTGGGAGGATACGACACACATTGTGCACTGTTTCATAACCTACATGAGAACAAGCAGATAATTTTAAATAACATGAGGTTTACAGTGGCATAAAAACGATGAAGAGAATATTTGGGTTACAAGTCCTTAACCTCTTCAGCCCGAGGACGCCTTTGTCAACGTATTCTTTCTGTTGTGTTCACGACTGCATTCATGTTCTGAAAGGTCTTGTATTGAAGTACTTAAAGGCTGTATCAAACCCGCTCAATTCAAATGATACTTCCCATGCAGCATAAAATCGGTCTGAGGTAAAAAAAATAAAATAAAAAGGAATAAACTATGCAATCACCCATCGCAGTGAAGGAGCTCAGGTGGTCACAGGTGAAGAGTGGTGCAGTGAGAAGGGCTGCGGAGAGGGGTGAGGGAGGGGTGAGGGGTGAAAGGGGAGAGGCAGGGGTGAGGGGTGAAGAGGGGAGGAAGGGTGAGGGGTGAAGAGGGGAGGAAGGGTGAGGGGTGAAGGGGGGAGGGGTGAAGGAGAGAGAGAGGGGTAAGGGGTGAGGCAGGAGAAGGAGTGAGAAAGATAGTAAAGAGAGGTGTGAAAGATGACATGCCGGTGAGATGAGAGGTGCAAGGGAGGGAGGGAGGTGAAAGGGTGCGAGGTGAGGGAGAAAATGCTGCAAGGAAGGTGAGAGTGAGAGGTAAGGGAGGTGAGATGAGGGGCGGAAGTGAGGAAGGGAGGTGCGAAGATCAAGAAAGTAACAGGGAAGGGAGGGGTGAGGGAGATGAAAGGGGGAAAGAGGTGAAGTAGTGGTGGGGGAGGTAAATGAAGTGAGTGGTGGGGTGGGGGAGGCGGGAGAGAAGGGGGTGAGGGAGGGTGAGAAGAGAGGGAGAGGTGAGGGGAGGGGTAAGGGGTGAGGGAGGGCAGATGTGGTTTTATGATGCCAGTTGTGATGCAGTGAAAGGTAGGTGAGGGGGTGAGGTTATTATTAGCGTGTGTGTGTGTGTGTGTGTGTGTGTGTGTGTGTGTGTGTGTGTGTGTGTGTGAGAGAGAGAGAGAGAGAGAGAGAGAGAGAGAGAGAGAGAGAGAGAGAGAGAGAGAGAGAGAGAGAGAGGATTTTTTAGTCAGTTCAAATATATTTAAGCCTATCGTCTGTAGATAACCACTTTGAGATGACGAACTGACGAGGGGAGGCTGAATGACAGTCTTGGAAGGGAATGAGGAAGGAAAGAGGAAGGGAAGGGGAAGAGGAAAGAGAAAGGAAGGGGAAGAGAAGAAGAAGGGGAGGGAAGGGAGATGGGTGGAAAGGAGGGAAGGGGAGAGTGGAGGGAAGTAGGGAAGCAGGGGGAGGAAAAAGATGATGAAAGCCTACATTAATTCGTGGCGATTACAAGAGGGTTATTTAGCCAGACAATTATTTCCTTCTATCAGTTCCCAATATTTCCCCAGAACACGAGACGCAACAATCGGATTTACATCCAGGTCCCCAAATGTGCTGGTGGAGGAAGCGATACAAGGGGAAATCAGCCCCGTCTAAGAATTTCACCAGCCCAAGACGCGAGCTCAAGTTTTTGCAGTAACAGTCTAGATGTGCTAACTAATGCACTGCCGGTCTGCCCAGGAGGAGGGAAACAGGAATGGGGAGGGAGGGGGAGGAGGGGTATGGCGAGGGAGAGGAATGTTGGGGAAGAGAGAGAGGGGCAGGAAGCTGGAGGGGAGGTATGAGCGAAAGTGAATTAATCTAATTTCCTCCCCATCTCCTGCATTCTTTCCCCTCCTCCCCTTCCCCCTTACTTGACCTCACTCTCACCTATCCAGACAAACAACTCCCCCATTCCCCCACCCACTCCCCCTCCCCTCCCTTCCCCCGCCCCCTCCCCTTTTCCTTCCACAAGCCCTCTCTCTCCTCTTCAAAACTCACCTCTCCTTCGACCTCTTCAGTACGATGACCAACTTCCTCTTTTATTCTTACTACTTCCACTCCACATCCCACCAACACCCTGTTCATTACGCAACAACCATGAAGATGGACGAAATTAAACTGTTAATAGAAACACAGAATGCTGCATTTAAAAGTGCACTGGAAGTATTTGTGAAATATGCAAATGATGAGACTGACAAGCTACCAGATACCATTCACCAACTAAAAGCCAGTTTAAAATTCATGCAGCATGAAATGGATTCATTGAAAATTTAGCTCAAAAATCTGCAAAGTGAGAGAGAGAGAAAAAAAAACGAGGATCGTGCCATCATCGCAAATCTTCGACAAGAAAATTCGACCATGCATGATGCATTACAGGATATCTCGAGACGACGCAACATCTTGGATGATGCAAGCCGAAAGGACTAATTGTGCAATTCAAGATTAAACGAGGAAGTCAGCGAAATCTGGGATCAGACGTCGGTTAAAGTCATCAAACTTTTTACAGACACAATGACGCTACCGAACCTGAAAATTGATACAGCATACCGGGTGGGAAAAGAAACCGACCAAAGGGACAGCAACGTAATTGTAAATTTTAAAATTTACAGTGACAGGGATGTTGTTTTCTGGAATACGAAAATGCTTAAGGGATCTAACATCTTCATTAACGAACACCTCTGCCCAAAATAGCAGACACTACGTGCTGATAGAATACCGGATATTAAGAAGGTAAGATCAGAGGGTAAACTTGCATACTTTAACAACACCAACAAATTAATAATCCGGAATAAAATACCCGTCTCCACCAATCACTAACACGCTGCTGAACAACACGAAAACCACGCCGCTCAACAACCCGTTAACCAGGAGGCAGCTGAAAAGCCCTCCAACCAGGAAGTACAGGAACAACCACTCAGCCATGAAGCATCAGTGACACCAAAGCCGACAAAAGAAGCCACTAACAGACGCTTTACACGAAATATACAACATACAAAAACAAAACCGTGAGAATTACTAAGTGAAATACATATAGTGATATTTTAGTTATAATCACAATTGATTTTTAATGTCTTCCCTTAAAAACGCTACCAATAACGACGTAAATGACAAAGGGTTACTTTATATACAACAGCATAACGAAAGCATAAATCCTGCCAAACTAAATAATATGAAATTTAACATTTTTTATTGTGATCTAGAAAATAAAAGAAATGCAAATGACATAAATAACAACCTTTCATGCAGCTTAGCCCTCCGATACCCAGCATTGCTTCATTGATTCACCTAAACCATTGTTCAGTGCCAAGGATTCATCTTTGACTTTTTTTTTTTTTTTTTTTTTTAATGAAAATTAGAAATGTTCCATCTAAACTCAAGGTAATGATGAAACAAATACAGAAGTAGATATTATTGGATTCTCTGAAAACAGATTGGGGACGCACTTACCAGATTTGTATAATATACCTAACTGTAATATGTTTAACCAATGTACAGTATAGAGATACAAATGGAGGAGTTAGTTTATCCGCGAAAGTTTACAAAGTTCACTTATATATGAACTGTTATTTACTGAACCATTTTAACAGTGTGTGAGCGTTAGTGTTGACGGGAGAGACGGAAAGTATTTTGTAGCTTCCTGTTATCGTCCTCCTAAAGGCAATACTGTATTGAACAGTTCTTATCCATAATAAATGAAATTTTTTATTTTATTGTAAATAAGTATAAACAGATTTATTTACCTGGGGACTGGAATCTTGATATCTTAAAGTTTACCAACTATCAAATTGGTGAATTTATTTCACTTTTATATTCTCACATGTGTTATCTGATGATATGTAAACCAACTCGAGTATCCGACAACACAGCAAACATTAATTGATACATCTGGACTAATAGTTTACAAAATAATGAACTTAATTATATACAGTGTATTAAAATATTACATCACTTTCCTATTATATCTAGATTTGGAAATAACTAAATTCAAAATTACCTTGAATAAAACAATAAGCTGCCGTCATTTTTCCAGACAATATAGGGAAAGTTTCACATCTAGACTATGCGAAATACACTGGGAAGGAGTAAGTAATTTATCATACCCAAATTTAGCACAACAGATTTTTACAAATAGGAATAATTTTGAAAAGTAATATCTCGTGAAAACATCAACAGTGAAAGAGATTCACATATGTCCAAACCATACATTACACAGGGAATTAAAACATCTTAACGTGAAAAAAATCGACTAGAGAGACTTGCCACAAAATAACCAATAACCTATGGACCAATTAAAAAAAATACCGTAATTAGCTGGTCTAATCAAAGAATCCAAAAATAAATATTATCATGAAAATTTAAACAAAGTAAAAGGAAACCTGAAAAATACCAGGAAAATCATTAACACAATTATGCAAAGAAAATAAAGGTAATGGTGTCAACTAGAGTAAAATATTCCCTAAAATATTGTGCCGAACCTATTAAACATTTCATAAAAAGCAGACTTTCCTGATCTACCAGATGACCCGCCGACATGTCATAAAAGTACCCCCGCTAATACCAATACACCAGTCCTGTATGAGACAGCCCTAGCATGTATTCAATATGGACGGTGGGTGTTAGCGCCGAAGTGGTGACATGTAGAGAGGTGTATGGTATGTAGGAGGACTACTGGGCCTTGAGAGCAGGCTGTGAAGCCTATGCCCAGAGTCGGACACATAAAAAAAAAAAAAAAAAAAAAAAAACGACCATTTGATAAATGTTGGTAACAAAATATCTGATTCAGTCCCACCCAACAATACTCATATTACAAAGTATTTGGAATCGTCAATAAACTCATCTTATTTATCTCCAGTAACAGTCTATGAAGTGACTTCCACTGTCAAGGATATGCAAGACACCACCCTGGCCACATAAATACAGCCTCTGCCCACAGCAATGCTCCGATTTTGACACATATTATAAACATGTCCTTTACCTCAGGGATATTTCCAGACTTCCTTAAAATAGCAAAGGTAACACCTCTTTTCAAATCTGGAGATCATAATGATCTTAAAAATTATAGACTAGTATCTGTACTCCCTGTTTTTAGTAAAATTTCTGAAAGGGCAATTCTTTCTAGACTTTTAGATTTCTTATATTATAATAATTCAATTACACCTGACCAACATGGGTTTTTTAAAAATAGGTCAACTGAATCTGCCTTGGTAACCTTCACAAAACTAGTGAACGATGCCATCGACAGGCGAGAACATGCAGTGGGCGTGTTTCTAAACCTGTCGATGGTCTTTGATTCTTTGGATATGAAACACTGCTTCAAAAGCTAAAACATTACAGAATAAGAGGTCTCCCCCAAAAGTTCTTCAATTCATACTTACATAGCCGAAAGCAGTATGTCGTATATAATGACCTGTCTTCCGATTATCAACCAACTGATATGGGGGTTCCTCAGGGGTTAATATTGGGACCATTATTTTCCTAATTAATATTAATGAGTTAACAAATTCTAGCAGTAACTTAAAATCTATTATATAAGCAGATGACAATAATGCCACGATGTCTTACACTAATATTAACAACCTGTTCCCAAACCTCAATACATAATTAAAAAATGCGTACAATTGGATATGTGCTAAACAAGCTTATAATTAATTCAAATAAAACAATTATTTTTTAGTAAAAAAAAATTAAACCATGTTTACCTAAACTTTGTAGTGGTACTTCAGATGTGCATCAATCATATAGTACTAAAGTTTGAAGTGTTTAGATAGTAAATTAACGTGGAAAAATCATATGTAATATAAATACGACAATTTCAAAAACATGTGGTGATCTATATAAAACAAGACATGTTAACTAAGGAAGGTCTTATGTCTGTATATTATACAATAGTGCATCCACACCTTTCATATGCTGTTACAGAATGTGGTAATATCTATGACTCATACGGTATATAAAACAACTTATAAACACCCATAAACGTGTCATAAGAACTATAAATGTCATGAGAAGTTATGATCATACAAACCTGATCTTTCAAAATTAAAATATTAAAAGTTAATGGTATTCACGTATACTTTTTCACTCATGTTTAAGTCCCTTCATAACCTTAATTCTTTTCTTAGACATTTCCATGCTCCATATCACAATTATTTAACCCGTGGTCATAATATCAAACTAACGGTACCTCTGATAACTACAGAACAAAGTCAGCGACACATTATGTACGAGGTATTTGAGAGCAAAAATTTGTAACACTGCCTGATGCCCTTACGAATATCGACAGTCTGACAACCTAAAAAAAAAAAAAAAAAAAAAAAAAAAAAAGTACAAACACATCTACTCTCGCCACATGTACAGTACCAGTAACTAGGCAATTTTTTTTTTTTTAGCTAAATCATTGCAATACTTTAGGTCTGTATTAAAGCCTATGCTTAACAAACTAGACCATAAAAATGTTTTTGTTTTTGTATTTATTCTGTATATTTTTTCAGTGAAATGGCAATAAACTTTTTAAATCTTAAACCTTAAGATGATCTTACTCAGCTTAGGGAGATTGTTCAAACTGGACCGATCAGCATAGCTTTCATTAACCCCTACACTGCCTGAGATGCTTCCCTGGCTGAATAAACCGCCTGTCAGTAGCAACAATAATACTGACACTTGTGCTGAAGGAGTTAACCACTTCACGCGAAGTCGGGCCTCTGCATCTCCGTCTTGCTGCCACCACACGATTCTTACCAGGCAATGGGCGATGTCCTCGTGGTGATGGGGTTGTTCAAGGTTACATCCAACCCACCCAGTTCGATAAGTTTCCCATAAGGCAAATTAAATGACATGAAGATGGGACAACTAATAAGGAAGAATCATCTTGGTGGTGAAGGGGTAAACCTTATCTTATTAAACTTTACTCGTCTACTTTACTTCTGCTGTTAACACCTCACGCTTTGACTCGCCTGTGGGTAATTTCTAAAACTCTACCTCCCTACCTCACACTGCCTCTCACTGCTCTCGTTACCTTCCTTCATTAACCCTTCATGCTCTGTTGTTGTGCTGTGGTTAATTCCTTCACCTTGAGGACGGTGGGCTTCCTTCTTCCTTACTGCCACCAGGTCATTATGTTCAGCTTAAGGGTGAGGCCACACTTGTTCGAAACATGTGCTCGACCAGACGAAACGATGCACCGGGTTAGAGGCATTGCAGTATGTGAGTCTGAACGTTGGACGGACCCCTGAGCTTCGTTTCCTCTTGTCGATCACATGTCTGGAGCAAGTGTGGCCGCACACTTAGAGAACACGTGGTAGTGCAGAGTTTAGTCACGCCTGTCTGAGCCATCTGGTTCGAAACTGTCTATTCTAAACTGCATAAAATCGTCTGGAGATAGCAAGAATAAAGTCATCTTACTGAAGGCATTAATGTAGTAGTAGTAGTAGTAGTAGTATCCCCAGGCTCATCTGAACGGGAACCCAGTGGACTATAGGCTAAAGCTATCCTTCTCCTGCTGTCCATCATCTTCCTTTTGGGGGACAGGGAGGGAAATGAGGGACGTTGATATAACCAGGCAGCGGAGCCACCCGGTCATATGTCTGCCACCACATGAAGGCGTCTCTCTCCATCATCACTCAAGGGGGTAAAGCCAGACGATTTTATTCAGCAGGAGGGAAACCGTAGCAGAAGAAAAATCAGTGAGGGAAACAGATCTCAGTATGTAAGAGTTGTAAATGCCAAGACAACACACCACACGACCAGCACCTCACAGCAGACCAGGCTTAGTACACTATCGACAGAGAGTATAAAACCACTAACAAACATTCCACGTTAACGAAGTGAGACATTCCTTCTTCATCTCACCTGCTAACATGGGGAATAAATTGACCAGCCTTGTAGCACGCTATGATACAACGCATCCTTAACTCTCTGGTTGCGAATTACCTTTTCACTTGATTTCGGCTACAGTTAGATGATTTAATCATGCTGGAGACAACCGTAAGACAAATAATAATAATAATAATAATAGGTGGTGGCGACCATCATCCACTCACCTGATGCAGTGCTGCCTACTACTTCCTTAGCCTGTATCATTCTTTTTCTGTGCCTGCCCTCCTCTCTTCCTATTTCTCCCATCTTTCCTGTCACTTCTTTTTGCTTTTCTCTCCTTTACAGGTGGCTTTACACTGAGTGACAAGCCAAATTATTTCCTGTAAGCCAAGAAACCATTTACAACGCTGGGTGATAACCACATAACCAAACCATACGTGCTCCCTACGTGCCAGCAAGTGGGTTGATGGAGGGTTAGTGCCCCTCCCCGTAAAACAAATAACTCAAAGTCAAATGGCCACCCCTTACGGGATTATGGCGTCTTGCAATAAACAGATAATAAAGATGATGATGATGATGATGATGATGATGATGATGATGATTTGCATTTTGGTCTAGAATAAAGATCTTCGTATTGTATTTGTTTATGTCGGATGATTTTATGCAAATATAGACACTGCAACCAAAGACTTGATACCACTTGCATATGTATCTTATCTTCTGAGTCTCTGGTACACAACATCACGGCTGAGTCATACAAGTATTGGACATATCCGTATTTTACACCCATGCAAACTGTGAATGTAGAATGCAACTTCGGTACGGGATCGCAAAACATTGTTAAAGCTCTCTCTTATTTACACATTATAACAGTCTAAATGTACCGGTATTCGTCTTATCCTAGAATACATCCACATTTTCTATATTGCTTTGTGGTTCCTTTCACTTTTACCTGGCATTTTTTGCTACACAAAGGTAATTAATCCGTTCAGTTAAATTTATGCTTTATTATCCTTCTCTTGCTCTTACACCGTTCTTGCAGTCTATTTATTCAACAGAACAACCAGGAAGGATGAATATGTCTGTTGATATTGCATTCCCTTTTGTCCCTCTCCTCCCAAGCCACGGTGGCTTCCTAGTTATCGTGTTTGCCTCTCGACCTACGTGTACCTTGAGTCTGGCGTTTGACGCTCAAATCATGGCAGACAATTTAAAATGGATGGTGGTAACACGTCATTTCCTATGCCTGCATATGACAACACTCTGTCATGTCGAACCAATGATATCTACAGACTCTGAAGCACTAACATGGCCACTGCAACACTTCCTACTTTACATGCACCACTCGAAATACAAACGCCCCTTCCTGATTTGTACTTGACCAGCATGCAGAAGGGTTAGTTTAGGTACCATTCTCTCTCCAAAGAGAAGGTCCTGCCCTGCAATGACTCTCAATCGGACTGATACCTAAGCACACACAGTACCCCGCCTGCCCCCACCCCTGCCATTCCTCTATTCCTCCCAGCCTCCATCCCTCGCTTCTCTCTCTCTCTCTCTCTCTCTCTCTCTCTCTCTCTCACTTTCCCTATCGTCTTCATCCTTCTTCGCATCCTCCTCATCCTTCTCTTAGTCTCCTTTTGTAGTTCTTGTTCTCATTCCTTTCATCCCCTCCCCTCCTCCTCCTCTTCCTCACTAGTTTAACCCACAGGAACCTGGTGAAGAAGGCAGGGTAGCAGGACCCATCATTAGCAAAAGGAATACTCTTACAATTGATCATATTAATGCCCAAAGACTTTTAGCCAACAAGAATGAGACGGCCTGCTGTCCTGATGGACCCAGATTCGAATCGTGGCTGGGGCAGGGAACAGTTTAAGGATTTGAATTTCATAAAAGCAGACTTTCCTGATCTACCAGATGACCCGCCGACATGTCATAAAAGTACCCTCGCTAATACCAATACGCCAGTCCTGTATGAGACAGCCCTAGCATGTATTCAATATGGACGGTGGGTGTTAGCGCCGAAGTGGTGACATGTAGAGAGGTGTATGGTATGTAGGAGAACTACTGGGCCTTGAGAGCAGGCTGTGAAGCCTATGCCCAGAGTCGGACACATAAAAAAAAAAAAAATGAAACATGGCTACTTAATGATACTCCTGATGAGTACATTGTTATACCTAATTATGTGGTGTTATGATGTGATAAAGGTGGAGGAGGTGGTGTATGTTTGCCATATATAATACCTGTGAACGTCAACACTGTCGGGGCAGATGGTGTGGGGAACGTGTGGGTTGCGGTGCAGTGCCGAAAATTACCTATTATTATTGTTGGCTGTCTGTACCACCAGCCAAAGTCTCCTTCACATACATTTTACTATATCTCTGATGTTATCAATTTTTTAATTTTTATATACTAGGCCATCCTACGTTCTCCGCGATTATAGTGATGAGCTCTTATATTCAGAACCAGCAAGTTGAAACATTACTGTATATATTAAATTACCCAAGTTAATCAATAAACCCACAAGACCTACGACCCTCTCTGCTGAGCTACTTGACATAACTTTTACAGTGCGCCTGAATCAGTCATACACTCTGATACGATTCCTTGCACTGCAGCTGTCCTTGATCTCACTACTGTCACGGTAGACTTACACAAACCGAAACGTCAACCTACTATTAAAACCTTAGCTAATCAAGAAACTACTCACCTGATATTGTAATTTTTTGATATCGGAAAGCCCTAATCTAAACACGATTGTATTAGCAACTGACGACATCGATACACAGGCTGACATATTTACTGACAACTTTAATAAATCTCTACATTCACGTGAACCTTTGGTAACTAAGGGCGTAGAGGCCATTTGCCCGTGGATTACTGAAGACCAGAGAGCCTTGATGCTAGAAAGAAATAATATTAAGAGACAAGGATGACAGAGATAATGTAAGTCTGCAGGCTGATATAAAAATTTAAAATGGGAAATAAGGAAGTTACCCCACACCATGAAATCAGAGTATGGTACTCTAACAAGAAACCGGAGAACACAAGCAATACTGCAGGTACGTAGGGCACGCTGAGAAAGAGTCGGTCCTAATACTGGAAATAAAACCAAAGAAGCACTTACAGACAATAAGATGGAAGGAAAACGTTGAAAACTAATAATTATTTTGTGTGGATGGTGGGAAACATGAATTTGGGAAATTATAACAATTCTGAAGAAAAAACTGCAACAGACCGCAACTGGATGGTCACAGTAACAATAATCCATTAAATACGGTACGTTTCAACCCCAACCCAAAGACAGTGAGACTTATTTTCGTAAACAAACACTTCAAAAATACTCATTAACATGGTTCCGACCATATTCCACTCCGGTTCTTAATAGACTCACTTCCAGTAATTATCGTATACCTGATTTGTACCTTAAATACTGTACTTCAATCGTTATTTATTTATTTATGTAGTAGAATGGAAAAACTCAATGGAAAAACTCAACTGTCATACTTATCTTTAAATCCGGTTATGCAATTGAAGCTAGTAACTACCGCTCAGTATCCCTTCTACCTTTTATCTCTAAGAGCTTGGAAAAAACATCTTGGATCACACCTCATGAAGCACCTAGAATGAAATCAGTTCCTCATTAATACCCAATATGGCTCCATATCTGACGTATCTACTGAAACTAGTCTGTTAACACCATCAAACAAATTACAAGAGAACATAGGTAACAGAAAAGTTTCCCTAGTTTCGCTCTGCGATTTGTCAAAGATTTTCAGCAGTGCCAGTCATGACACACAAATTAATGAATGTATCAAGCAAAAGACTGACCCCTTCTGGTTTCAGTGTCAGTCAAATAACACAACACACAGTGTTTGTCTTGGGAATTTTGTTTCAGATAAGCTTAAAATCTCGTATGGGGTTCCACAGGGGTCGGGGCTTGGTCTAATTCTGTTTCAAATTTACGTAAATGATATTCTGAATTACATTTCAGACTGTCTTGTTATTCAGTATGCAGATGACGCTCAGTTTATCCAGACTGATAAAATAAAATGTATTCAAGATCTAATTCACAGAAGGGAATACATATTTGCAAAAGCAAAATGTATTTTCATATGGACGGCTTGAAGTTAAATATAGTAAAGACTCAGTGTATGTACATCAGAACCATGGGACTCCAAAACAGATGTCTCGTTGCCCACATGCATTTGAGTTGGTGGCAGTAACAATATATCCAAGTAGGTCTCTGAAGCATCTAGAGATTTCGTTTGGCACCTACATGCAACTTGACAAACATATTAGTGAAATCAACGAGAAGATTAAAGTACAGTAATATATAAACTAATCTTATAAAGGACGGTTTTAACAGAAGCACAAGGATTACATCTATACGGTCACTTGCACTGAGCATCATCACCTACAGTATAGAGATCGGGGGTACATCCAGCCATACACAACTACAGCGTCTACAAACTCTTCACATTTTTGCTGTAAAGGTTGCAGAAGGTGCTGCTGCTAAGTATGACCACGCTACGCATTATTTACAAGAGCTTGGATGGTTACAAAATAATCAGAAATATAAGGACGAATTAGGACTAACAGTTTTCAACATTATTTTCAACATGTACCAAGGTGAATGTTGTCGCTGCCGTCAATGTGATATGTGTTCTGTTAAGCCAAGACAACAGCACCAGGTATATGTCCTACCAGATCAACACTTTTATGGGGACAAAGTCAGTACTAGTGGGTGGAAGTTAATTTTGGCGTAGTCTTCCCTCTCATGCAAGGAGCGCAAACTGCTTATCTTCTCTTAGCCAGCAAATGAAACTGTCTTTTTATTAATATCGTTTAACCAGTATTTCACTCTGACTATGTACTGTACTTACATATGTATTTTCAATTCTACTGGCCTGTATTTTATGTATATTTCTGTTTAAATGTATTTATTATTCTGCGGACACCAGTAAAAAAAAAAACTTTGTATAAACTGAAATAAAGATCTGATTCTCATGGTGACACTGATTCCTCCTCCTTCAACTCCTGCTCCTGCTTCTGCTCCTCCTCCTCTTCCTCCTACTCTTCCTCCCTCTTCTCCTCCTCCACCAACTCTCGTTCTCCCTATTTTCTTCCTCTTCTCCTCCCTCCTCTACCCTTCCCCCTCCCTTTCCTTTCCCCCCCTCCCTTTTCCTTCCACTCCCTTGCTAATGATCTTACGGTTAATCTATCCTCCTTTTCCCCTTCCCTCCCTTCCTCCTCCCCCTCCCTCTCCACTCCTCCTCTACATTCTTTCTTCCTCGTTATCTTATCTTTCTCCTCCTCCACCTCTTCCTTCTCCTTCCCGTCCCCACTGTTTTCTTCCTCTCTCTCTCTCTCTCTCTCTCTCTCCCTCCTATAGGGTATCATTAACGACCACACCTAAGACTCCTCCCTTCCATTAACAAAGACATTCTCTCTCTCTCTCTCTCTCTCTCTCTCCATCAGCGAACACTTAAGAAATTCCTTTCCTCCATTATCATACATCCTCTCTCTCTCTCTCTCTCTCTCTCTCTCTCTCCATCAGTAACCACTGTTAAGAAATTCCTTCCCTCCGTTATCATACTCTCTCTCTCTCTCTCTCTCTCTCTCTCTCTCTCTCTCTCTCTCTCTCTCTCCATGAACGGCACAGTAGCTAAACGAAACAAACATCGGTAGGCTATTTATATTGCACAAGGAATTGCTAAATATTACTTCAAACACCTGTAACAAAATAAATGTGTGTGTGTGTGTGTGTGTGTGTGTGTGTGTGTGTGTGTGTGTGTGTGTGTGTGTGTGTGTGTGTGTGTGTGTGTGTGTGTGTGTGTGGAATTCGCCAATCATGATCACTTAACCTACTCCCTATGTTTACGTGTTTCTTTATTTCATACCTGCTGTACCTTGAGTGGCTTTTAATCAGCCTCGGAGACACTTAGGGACGTGGGGAAGTCAGGTACAGCGTCACTTGCCCACACACTACCCGGGCACTCTTCCTAAGTACAGAAAATCGTGTGAGTGTAACATAAACAAACTATATCCGATATCTGGGGACTGGCAGGGTTACAGCAGTTATAACTCCTTAATAATTTCACTAAGTTATGATCTTGTCGAAGTGGCTGTGCTTGACTCACACAGGTACACTCTAGCCTAACTCCTTGGCGTTTAGGAGAACAGGGCTTCTTCCTCCCAATAAAGAAAGAAAGAAAGAAAGAAAATCAAACGTAAGATCTGTTCATTTCCAGTCGCCATGGTACAAGAATACTATATACAAGATACGTTCATTTCGAGATGCCAGGATACATTTCTTTTAACATACTGGAGTTCATAGGCAGTGGGAATGGCCAACGGGGGATAACGTTTCCAGAGCTGACTACGCGCATTTATAAACGACTGACAGCCCCGATTAACTCACGCACTGCAGAGCTGAACAGGAAACTCGTGAGGCATACCCAACCACCCTAACCCCGATTATGCTAAGGTGGGTCTGTGATACCCCCTTTTTTTTTCTCTCTCTGTTACAACCTCCACCAAATGTATGACTTGCAGTAGCATTATCTTTGCATCAGTAACTTCACCTATAGTTTTTTCTCCTCAGCCTGACTCTCTTACGCTTACCTCACGTCTATTATTTTAAGTTCGTCTTTTTCGTTCCCTCCTTTCATTTTTCCTCTTTTGTTTTCCGTGGATATTATTGCGATCGTCCACGTCTACTTTCTTTCATGTACGTCACATATTTTATTTTTGATTCTGCCTTTTTGAGTGTGTGTGTGTGTGTGTGTGTGTGTGTGTGTGTGTGTGTTTTATTAGCACAATTTCTTTCTGGTTTCACAGGGAGAACAGGTAGGCTGAGGGAAAGGGAAAGGGAGGGAGGGAGGGAAGGGGGAAGTGTGGAGGGGCGAGAGAAAGGAAGAGAAGAAGGAAGGGAGAAGGTAAGAGGAGTGTGGGGAAAGGTCGAGTGAAACTGAGGGGAGAGGGGAAAGGCAGAGGGTAGGGTGAAGGAGGAGGTAAGGCAGAGGGAATAGGAGGGACAGAAAAAGATACAGGAAAAGGGGAGGAGAGAGAGAGAGAGAGAGAGAGAGAGAGAGAGAGAGAGAGAGAGAGAAGGTAGGGCGGCAGAGGAGAGAATGAGGGGAGGAGGAAGAAAAGCATGAAGGAGAGAGGGATAAGGAGAGAAAGGATGTGATAGAAAGGGAAAGTGAGAAAAAGAGAGTAGGAATGAGGAAGGAAGGAAGGAAGGAAGGATGGATGGATGGATGGATGGATGGATGGATGGATGGAAGGAAGGAAGGAAGGAAGGAAGGTAGGAAGGAAGGAAGGAAGGAAGGAAGGAAGGAAGGAAGGAAGGATGGATGGATGGATGGATGGATGGAAGGAAGGAAGGAAGGAAGGGAAGGAAGGAAGGAAGGAAGGGAAGGAAGGAAGGGAAGGAAGGAAGGAAGGAAGGAAGGAAGGAAAGAAGGAAGGATGGAAGAAAAGAAGGAAGGATGGATGGGGTAGAATGTTAAGGATGGAAGGGGAAGGAAGAAAAGAAATGAGGGAGAATGGGTGAGAGGGAGGACAGGTGTAGAAGGAGAGAGAAATGGGGAAGCATGAGGATGGACAGAAGAGGAGGAGGAGGAGGAGGAGGAGGAGGAGGAGGAGGTATGGAAGAAGAGAACAAAGAATGGGTTAATGGAGAAGAGAGGAGGAGGGATAAGGGAGGGGGGGGGGAAGGAAATAGAATAAGGAAAACGGAAAGAAAAAAAAAGGAGAGGAAAGGGAGGGGATAGTAAAGGGGAAGAAGGAAACAGGGAAGAAGGAAATGCGGAAGGCGATGAGGAGGGAGGAGAAAAGGAGGAAGGAAGAAGAGGAGAGAGATGATGGAAGGCATGAGCACAGCAAGGAGGAGGGGATAGGAAAGGGGAAAAATGGAAGATGGAAGGGAAAAGGAAGGATGAGGAGGTTGGGGGAGAGAGGGGGGGGGAGGAAAAAAACGAAGAAGAGAAGGGACGGAAGTTGGAGAAAGGGGAGAACGGTGGCTGAATTTCTCTCTCCCTCTCCCTTTCGCTCAGATACTCTGATTAAAATAGCGCATTTTTTTTTTTACACCGTCAAACTAGATGTGTGTGTGTGTGTGTGTGTGTGTGTGTGTGTGTGTGTGTGTGTGTGTCTAGAGAGAGAGAGCGAAAGGGATAGGAACGCCATCAACACAGCATACTTCAAAACTAGTCTAAAGGCAGGGCAGGGCAGGGCAGGGCAAGGCAGGGCAGGACTGAGCAGGGCAGGGCAGAGCAGAACAGAGCAGGACATTAGGGCAGAGCAGAGCAGAGCAGAGCAGAGCACGGCAGGAAAAGGCAGGGGTGAGAAAGGGCTGCAGAGGGTTGTTGAGGGCTGGGAAGAGTAGGGAAGGACTGGAAAGGGCTGAGTAGGGCAGAATAGAGCCAAGGTTAGTAAGGAACCGTAAGAGAGTATGGTAAGGTAGAAATGAGGAGGGGAGGGTAGGAGGGGAGAAGCGTGCTGGGGACAAGGCAGGGAAGGAGTGGAAAGGGTTGAGCACGACTGGGTAGGGCAGGGCAGGGCTGAGGAGAGATGGGGAGGGCTGGGAAGGGCTAGAAAAGGTTGGAGAGAATAGGAATACGCAGAAAAACGCCAGGGAGGGTAAAGAAGGAGAGGGACGGGCAAGAAAAAGGGGCAGAAAAGTACCAGGGAGACGTTGGGGAGTACTGGAAGGATAGGGAGGAATCAAGAATAGCAGGGGAGGACAGGGAAGGGCTGAGGAGGGCTAGTAAGGGCTAGAAGCATATAAGATGGCAGGGAGGGGAAGGGAAGGGAAGGGAAGGGAAGGGAAGGGATGAGCAGAAGGTGTAGAAAAGCAGGGGAAGGGTGTATAGGTGCTGGGAAAGGTTTAGGAAGGCTGGTAAAGGTAGAGAAGATATTGCATAGGGCCGGGAAGGGCTGAGAGGGAAGGGCTGAGAGTGTGATGGTCAGAAAAGGTATAAGAAAGGTTCGGGTAGGGCTGGGATGGGCTGCAGAGGGTAGGGGTGGGGGTGGGGGTGAGGGGGTGTATGTAGATGATACAGTGAAGTGGGAGGAGGTAGACGGCTGGAGCATGACTGGCAAAGGCAGGGGGAACTGGTTGCGCGCACACACACACACACACAAACGCACACACACACACACACACACACACACACACACACACACGCAAATGTATACTAAACACATGCACCCACACAGGCATACATACACACACATCCACATATAAAAACACATACACATACATAGATATCGCGATATCGACATACATACACACTCACACAATTACATAAACATAAACGCACATACACATACACATAAACAAACACGTACTGTACACATAAACACACACATACGCCTACAGATATACACATACGATTACCCACACGAAGATGGGGAAAAATATGTAAAGGATATATATGTTTTTATATTTTTTACGCTGTGGTATACTCTGATTTTATTTTGATTATTTACCTGGCACAATCCTTCACTCTGTACCGCGGCCATGTTCGCCTCTGTCAGCAGCAAATCTCTCTCTCTCTCTCTCTCTCTCTCTCTCTCTCTCTCTCTCTCTCTCTCGTTTGTGTTCGTGTGTGCTGTTTACTTATTTATTTTTTTTATTTGTACATTTACTTATTTTTGGCCTGAGGTGAGCAGTACAGCCTTCCTTTGTAAACACGTTGGAATTACAAGCTTTTCATGTCAACACCTCAGCAGGCGTCGTTCACTCTATTCAGTCGTTCACCGCAGTGTTGCGTCACTCTTTTCACCCTGGCTGTGACAATGGCTGCTGTGTTTATATCGACCCTCCCTGCATGCCTCCCCCTCTAGGGCGGCTATGCACTACCCGTTTATCTACACATTCTCATTCCTCTCATGCCTCACTCCCCAAGGCATGAGTTGATCGCTATTCTCACTCTGCCAGGTACACAGCTGGTCAGCGCGAGTTGTCTTCCAACATTTATACCTCTTTCTATTTTAAACCAGCAGTGTTTGAGAAGTAATTTACTGAAGGCAAGTATATTGAAAAATGAATCTTTTGGAAGTATATATGTATATATACATACATACAGAGAGAGAGAGAGAGAGAGAGAGAGAGAGAGAGAGAGAGAGAGAGAGAGAGAGAGAGAGAGAGAGAGAGAGAGGAACGTAATCCCTTCACTCCCATGACCTATTTAAGCTCTTACTATCGCTACCATCAGACAGTTTTACTCAGCCTGGGACACTTTTCGTGCTGGACGGTTAGATATAATTTTAAATGGACAAGTCAGTGAGAGGGGCTCTTCTTATGTTGAATGTAATCGTCTGCAGGATGGAAGAGTCAAAAAAAGAAGAAGGAAAAAACCGTCGTTAGAGTGTAGCAGCCAGGGCCACCAGCAGGCCTTGTGTCAGGAGCTAATACTTTGCTGTGGCCTGGACTTGCCACAGTTTACTCTCAAAATTAAATAACTCCAGTCTTGCCCAACCGTTAACACTATGGCCAACTTTGGGTCAGATCAGGTCAAAACTGTCTGAATTGACTTTGTCCAGTGAACTTGACCTTTGACCTTTCCTTGTGAACTTGACCTCTGACATATTCTCAAAATCGAATCTTTTTACCTTTGCATTAACTTAAGCCCTTCCCTAAAGTTGAACCTACGTAGGATAAAGACGGCTTAAGATGACCCTGTCATCTGAACTTGACCTTTGACCTTTTGTTCTAAAAACAATAGATCAACCTCGTCAATGACCTGAAATTCATCCATCAAGTTTGTTCGTAATCAGATCAAACTGTTTAGTTATTTTGATCACACACACACACACACACACACACACACACACACACACACACACACACACACACACACACACGAGTCGAACACTGACCTTGACCTTTGTTTTCAGATGTGAATCCCTTTCTTCTTGCATAATCCTTAACACTTCCATCGGGTTTGGTTAAGAAAATATAAATCTGTTTCGGCTGACCTTGCCCCGTGACCTTGGCTTTTGACCTTTCCCTGTGACCTTGACCTTCAATTGTCCTCAAAATAGCATCCAGGGCTTCACAAAATTTGATCTAAATCGGATATAAATTGCTAGTTGGCCTTACCTTATGACCCGTACCTTTGAGCCAATGTTCTAAAAAAAAAAAGACTTAAATCTTGTCTGACCCTCAACCCATCCACCAAGTTTGTCTAAAATAGACTCAAAACTACCTGACTTACTTTGTTAACACCCACACACACGGGTCGAACACTGACCTCATCTCAAAACTGAACCACTGCATTCTTGCCTTACCCTCAACCCTTCCACCATCAAAACTGTTCAAGATATTTTGTTCCACACACACACACACACACACACACACACACACACACACACACACACACACACACACACACACACGGACAGAGAGAGAGAGAGAGAGAGAGAGAGAGAGAGAGAGAGAGAGAGAGAGAGAGAGAGAGAGAGAGAGAGAGAGAGAGAGAGAGAGAATGCCGATTAAAACACAACACCCGCTCTACACTTCAGGCAATAATGATCATGAACCATTTGTTTTGTTGTATTTTCACCTTAATATTCAATCTAATTTGGTTGGTAAATGTCTGACAGCTGTGCGGGTTGAGCTAAAAGTATAAACAGCGATCTCACAGGCAACAAAGCTTAAGACAGTTTATGTATGTAGTATGTTATCAGTTCTGCCAATTTTCCTCAGCTTATCTTACCTCTTTCCATGCTGTTCAGTCTTAAAATAATGTGCCCTGGCATCTGGAAATGAACGGAACGATTTTGGCTCCCTTGTGTTAAGATTCTGGAGCGGAAGGAGCGGTTTTCTAAGCTCTAAATCCCTGGTTGCTTTCTTCTGCATAACAAAACGCCGTGGGATATAAAATTCTTCACTTCTATGACGTATTTCATATTGCATTCTTGCCACCGTCGGACAACTGCGGTAAACTAGGGACAGACCTTCCCAACTGGAGGGGTAGATGTTGCCTCAATCATCGTCCCCCATGCAAGAGTTGAAATCGCAGAATAAAATAGTCCGGTGCTGCAATAATTAAAGAGAAGAATGCGTCACCGTACTGAAGTGGTTGCGGAAAATATGCTAAGGAAGCAGGTTATCTCACGTGAGTACCTCCTCTGCTCCTTTCTCGGCAAAAAAGGTGGGGGCATAGAAATTGTGTCAATGTGGGAGAGGGTGGGCGTGGTGTGGTAATGGTGGAGAAAGGCCGTGTGGTGGGAGTTGTGAGGCAGGGGTAGGCACCACCAGGCACACAGACACGCACCCAGGGACGGACGCAAGGATACCTACACACAAAGATAGACAGAATAACGGATAAACAACGACAGATACAGATATAGGGAGAAGTCACTCTCTCTCTCTTTCTCTCTCTGTGGGTGGGAAAGGAGGTCCGGATGATGATTATATATATATATATATATATATATATATATATATATATATATATATATATAGAGTAGAGAGAGAGAGAGAGAGAGAGAGAGAGAGAGAGAGAGAGAGAGAGAGATGTATTCAGTTTCTGAACACTGATATGATGAGAGATATTTCATTACTTTGTTAACTATGCCGTAAAGCTTTACCCCCTCCAGTCCAAGGACGTATTAATTTATTTGCTCTTGCCACATCCTGGCTTTCTTTTTTTTTTTTTTTTTTAAGTTTTAGTGTGGCATCTCGTCATTTAAGGTTCAAGACAGTCTCCAGGAACCCTTCATCATCGGCAGTATGTTAACTCTTCTGTGCTCGTTGCCGTCACAGGATATTATTTAGTTTATCCTGGCCTCTCCTCGTGTAATGGTTATGCTGTTGCAATATATAAAATATGAATAATAACTGCACTGTCTCCTTATCAGCACCTTCAACCCCTTGAATCCCATGAAGTACTTTTGTAGTTTATCCTTCTTACATTCCAACGACCTCATTCAGTTTGACGAGACCACTTGTTGTGAAGGGATTAGTGAAGGCTGTATTTACCCTCTGCAGGTAGAAAATCACCCACAAGCTACGTATCATCGTTTAGGGTGGCAAGAATAAAATAGGGACTAATTTACCTGAATGAAGTGATTAACCCCGTCGGCCACACGACATCTTGGTCTATTTTCTGTTTCAGCAAATGACAAGCGACTATAATCAGGTCAGGAGAGACCATTCTGGGTGAGAATATTAACCCCTTCTCCCTGCCTTCCACCTGGTCGCCGCCGAGCCAAAGAGAACCGGTCTAGATCAGCCTTTCATCACGAGGCTGTTAACGAGGGAAAGGTTCAGTTCACTGGTTCTTAGGTCTAATGATTATGATCTGGCTACGTGTTTATGTATTGTGACCCAGCGCTGCCACACATCACTGCTCAGTTACAGTGGGGTCACACGAGGCTGTTATATAATGGGGTGCTTTTACTCTCAGACTCCCGTGGCTCATTCCAGGCTGAGTCAAGTCGCAGGTCGTCAGCTGGGATAAAACACAGGAAGAGACGTGACCATGATAGAGTGAATATATTCGTGCCCTTAACATTACACGTGATATTTATATTAATACATTTATGCGTTTATATTAATACATTTATGCGTTACACTGATGTGAAAGTTTTAATACTTCGAAAGTGAAAGCCTTTAGGATATTAACATCTGCGTTATATCTTAAATCTCTTGCTGACATTTAGTACTCGGGTCATTTTTTACATATTGTACTACAGTTACTAACATTCCTTTATATTTAAGGTCATCCTTTCCAACAAGTTTCGTTCACATCAGAACGAAACTGAGTTGACTTTTCCTTGTTGCCTAAACATTTGACTGATTGTTCTCAGAATCATATATATTCTTTCACTGTTGCCTTATCCTCCATCTTTCCACAAAGTTTGGTTTAAGATGGAAAAAGCATTGCGCTCTGATCTTGATCTTTGAACAACTGTTCTTTGCTTCTTGGCTGACCCTCAACAATTCCATCCTGTTTGGTTATAATCATAAAAAAATTGAGTTGTTTTGCTAACATTCACATAAACGGGTGAAAATTTAACCCTGCCCTATGACTTCTATGAACTGAATCACTTCCCACTTGCCTTACCTTCAACTCTTCCCCAAAGTTTGATCTAAACTGGGTAAATACTGGTTATGTCGCTTTCCCTAAACCATTGTTTGACCTAGCCATGTGACGCTGACCTTGACCTACTGTTCTAAAATGAAAAAAAGAAAAGAAAATAGGCTTACTCCTTGGTTGACTCGAAACCCTCCCGCGAAATTTGGTTAAAATCGGATAAGGGCTATCTGAGTTGCTTTGTAAACACACACACACACACACACACACACACACACACACACACACACACACACACGCCAAACTATAACAACCACTCTTGCTTCACTCCAGTGGGTATAAAAAAACAGGTCCCCAGGACTGCAGCCTGTGGCATACCGCTGTCTTCTAAAACACGCACAGTTTCCTGACGTTTACAGCGTATTTTGGCCGTGTCAGAGGCCTTCATTCAGCTTCAGGAGCTTTGGTAGGAAGGGGGTTAAAGCTCTATCCTACACCTTGTTATCTTTACTACACCCGCCTGTCTAACCCCTCTCTCTCTCTCTCTCTCTCTCTCTCTCTCGCCTGACGCCGTATCCTGTCCCTACACAGTAGCGACCTCTCTAAGCAATTATACTCGTATATATTGCCTCTATGTATTATTGGAGGCTTCAGTTTAGGTAGTTGTTGCTTATAAGAGAGAGAGAGAGAGAGAGAGAGAGAGAGAGAGAGAGAGAGAGAGAGAGAGAGAGAGAGAGAGAGAGAGAGAGAGAGAGCGCATTAACACCGCTGGCTCAGTATGGTATTGCGTTAATCTGAAATGCAAAGTAGGCTGGTTAGTCTGTCTGTCTGTCTCTTAATTCCTCTCTATCTCTTCTTCCTTCCATCACTCTCTCCTTTCTCTCTTTTGTTCTCGTTCATTATCTCTTTTGCTCACCTTATCCTTTTGTGTCCTCTCTCTCCTGCCTTTCACCCCCCCCCTCTCTCTCTCAAGGTCTTGCTCGTAATAAGCTACCACTCCATCCCTCCCTTCCCTTTCCCTTCCCTCCCTGCCTCTCCCTTCTATCCCCATCCCTCCCATCTGTCTCGGGCCCAGCAACCCCTCAACCCCCAACAGACACTCACACCGTCACGCAGCGCCACCGTCCATACTGAGGACATAGTAGCACTCTCTCATTACCTCGCCCGGATGGAGTCCGGCGAGGTATTGTTTTTGGTCGAGTTTCTTTGTTTGTTTGTTAGCTTCACGGAAAAACGGCTGAATGAAATTATATGAAAGTTTCAGGACATGTGGGCACTGGTCCCAAAAGAAAATTATCAAATTTTGGAGGTAAACGAGTAACCGTGAAAGGTCAAAAGCATGGTCACGGATTTTCAGAGGGCTACAGCTTGAAACCGGTTGAAGACAGATATTTACTATTATCAACATACAGGAACTCTCATCTGGACTTTCATTTGGCACCAAGACCTTTGACCCTGAGTGTCAATGAAAGGTCAAACTCAACGTCACGGATATTCAGGGGACTAAAACTAGAAACTGGTTGAAGATAAAGATGTTTACTATTATCAGTATATAGAAAGTCTCATATGAGCTTTCATATGGCACCATGACCTTTGACCTTGAATGAACTTGAAAGGTCAAACGCAAGATCACGGCTTTTCAGACTGTATATAACTTGAGAACGGTTGAAAATAAAATATCTGTCGGGAGAGGTTTGTTGTGTCTGTCACCACTTGTTTAGACCTAGTGTGGCAGTACTGGCAAGGGTGATAAGTGGTTGGGTAAAAAGTTATGAAAGATGATGATCGTGATGATGATGATGACGAAAATGATGATGATGATGATGATGGAATACCACTTCTATCGCAGTTCAGGTGTTCAGTCTGTTCCCTGCCTCAGCTTAGGATCCCTTTTTTCCCTTACTTTCAGTCGGCAGCCCACCACTCCAGCACTTGACCAAAATCTTCCACTACTGGACAGCCGTACTCGTAAAAGGGAGAGGCAGACAGCTAGATAGACAGATCGATAAACAGACAGACACACAGACAGTTAAACTGACAGAGAGAGGGGTCGGTGGGAAGGAGTAGGGTGTTTCCAATATCTGCCTGTGTTTTGTGCCACCCCTAATGAAAGTAAAGATTGCTAGGCTGCTCCACCTTGCTGCTGAGTGCTTGAAGGCTGAATCTCTCTCTCTCTCTCTCCCTCTCTCTCTCTCTCTCTCTCGGTTTTAACCCCACAATATGGTAAAGTATTTTCTCACTATTTTTGCTGCTACCTAATTCAGTGTAAGGGAACCTCTTGTAGTGACTGGGACAGTGAAGAATGCGTCTAACCCGTCCCGATCGAAGTCCCCCCTAAACTGATTATTATCGTGTGTAAGAAGAATAACATTTCACCGTGAGGGAGCCAAGAGCACGGCTGCTTGGTCATTATAGCATTACTGGAATAAAGCAAGGTAAACCATTACATTTATTTTTGCTGCCTCCCGACGCCTGTATTCAATGCACGGCAGACGTCTCGTGGTAATGGGTTTAGGAGCTCTCCACTGCAGTCTCCATGAACCCTTTCAGGACGATCAGGTCATGTTCTAATGTTTCTTCCTCCACATACTTTCATTCAACGAAGGGACGGCTTCATGTGCTGGAAGGGCTAAAAAAAAATGCCGCCGCCCTCCCCTAGAAAAAATGTCTCCTTACAGGTCCTTCAGTGCAGTCATGTCTTGTTTTAATTTTTTTCTTGCTGCCTACACGCAATTCCACTGGACGTAGGGGAAAAAAAACACTCGTATGGAATGGGTAACAAACAGCCTCCATTAACCCTTTCACTTCACAGTCTGGCGTCAGTTAACTAGCATGACCTAACTGCGGCAAGAACGAAACACTGTATAAAGTCCTTGTACTGATGGGGTTTATTACACAGGTCTTCACTTCCCTGGGGTCTAATGTTGGTTGAGAAACGCCTTTACATATATATATATATATATATATATATATATATATATATATATATATATATATATATATATATATATATACAGTAAGCATTTCATAACGAAATGTCTTACCAAAAAAAAGTTACCCGAAGCTAATATAAATGTTAAAATATGCGTCATGGTACTGAAGGCATTAATAACTGGCCGTGTGTGTAGTTTGTTGTGGCTGCGTGAAAGGTTATATTAATAAAGTTTTTATTAACACGTTCATCCACAACACGTCTTGAACAGATGTGTTCTTCACATGATTTCATTCTGCAT
This sequence comes from Coenobita brevimanus, assembly GCF_032717465.1. Classification (NCBI taxonomy): domain Eukaryota; kingdom Metazoa; phylum Arthropoda; class Malacostraca; order Decapoda; family Coenobitidae; genus Coenobita; species Coenobita brevimanus. Next base: position 31,379,676 of record NC_137024.1, read on the forward strand.
ATAAGATATTTTCTATATGGACGGGATGCCTTTACCACTTATTACCCCCCGCCATACCAGAAGTCTTTCCTAACCTGCATAATATCGCATGGAGGCAGCAAAAAACAACAAAAATATGATTTTACCACACTGACTGGACTGACGAGAAAAAAAAGGCATGAAATGAAATAAAGCAATAAAAAATTGTTGCACCGTCAGCAGGTTCAATTGCACTTTTACTTGAGGCTGTGTGACCGGCAGTGCTATCTAGTGTATCAAATGTACCTGATCCAGTCAATGTCCGTCTGGCAGATCAGTCATACAAAATGTGCTCTCTCTCTCTCTCTCTCTCTCTCTCTCTCTCCACAGAAGTTCCTTTCATTCCCCACTCACTCCCCTTCCCTTCTCCTCTAGTTGAATTTCTCCCGTTCCTCCTCCTTCCTTTCCCTTCTCTCATTCTTCACTTCATCTCCATCGTCTACATCTCCCCCTCAACTTCCTCCACCTTCGCTTCACCTCCCTCTCCATCCTTTGCCCTTCATTCTTCCCCCGCTCCACCCATACTCCCCTCCCTCCTCAACCTCAACTCTTCATACCTTCCTCCTCCCTTTATCGTCCCCTCCCTTCCTTCCCTCCCCTCTCTCCTCCTTTTCACCTCCCTCCTTCCCTTCCTCCTCTCTCCTCCCCGCTTCTCCCCGTCCTTACTCTCCTCTCCTCCTCCGTTCTTTTCTTCTCCATCACTATTCCCTCTCTTCTCTCCCTTTTCCCTCCTCCTCAACCCCCCACCCCCTTTGGAGGCCACTGCACACAGCGGTCGTGAGGCCGTAAGTATCAAAAAAGGAGAGATGAAGGGTGGCGGGGTTATGAGCAGGCGGGGCGAGGGCTACACATGATGCCGGTCACACAGCGCTGGGCAGGGAACAGCAAGGGGGGTGGTGGTGAAGGGGACCTGGCAGCGGGTACCTGGTAGAGTTTTCGACGGACGTACAAAAGGAAGCGACAGTGACACCAAACTGGAGCAGAGCAGTGTTAGATCTGAATGTCGTTAAAACAAGACCCTCTAACAAGTCACACAACTGCCTTCACTGATACCGTCACACCAGTCGTGCATGAGACGCCCCTAACATGTCACTATGGATGCTGGGTATTGGGACAGGTGGTGACGAGTGAAGGTGTCTGGTGCACGGGAGGACACCTGGGCTAAAAGAACAGACGTGAATAGTCTATGTCCACACCTGTACAGATGAAGAAGGTGGAGGAGGAGGAGGAGGAGGAGGAGGAAAAGAAATGAATGGAAACAGAAAGGAAGGGGAGGAGGGAGGGGAGGGGAGGGGAGGGGAGGGGAGGGGAGGGGAGGGAGGGGGAGGGGAGGGGTGAAGGGAAGGGAAAGGAAGGGCATGGGAAGGGAGAGACGGGAAAGGAAGGGAGGGAGGGGAAGAGAGAGGAGAGGAGAAGAGAGGAGAGGAGTGGAGTGGAGAGGAGGGGAGGGGAGAGGAGGAAGAGGAGAGAGGAGAGGAGTGGAGCGAAGGGGAGGGGAGGGGAGGGGAGGAAGAGGAGAGAAGGGGAGGGAAGAGAAATAAGGGGAGAGAAGGGATGAAATAAAAATGGGAGGGAATGGGAAGGGAATGTAAGGGAGGGGAGAGGGGGTCAAGAGAGGGTGAGAATCAGGAGGGAAGGGAAGGGGAAGGGAGGGGAGCAATGGTGGGAGTTACATGGGATCGGAATGGCGAAGGAGGGAGCAAAGGGAAGGAAGGAAGGCCTGGGAATGTCAGGGAAAGGCTGAGAATGTGTTGAGAATGACACACACACACACACACACACACACACACACACACACACACACACACACACACACACGGCGATATTGAGTACCATGATGCAAGCTACACCATAGTTTCCCACACCATTTCCCTCCTTCACTTCCACCCTCTCTCTCTCTCCCTCCCTCTCTCCACTGCACACTTTCCCTCCCCACCTGCCTTACCTTACACCTACCCTCCCTCCCCACCTCCCCCAACCCCACCACCACCTACCACATTTCCTACCCTAATCCACACTTGCCTGAATCTGAATGGAAAACTGGTCTCATAACCTGCACAAAACACACACACACACACACACACACACACACACACACACACACACACACACACACACACACACACACACACACAAGAAAAAATGTAACAAATATTTTCGATGTGATAGGAAGTGTTGATATGAAGAATGGGATATTTGATCTCCCCCCCCTCTCTCTCTCTCTCTCTCTCTCTCTCCCTCTCTCTCAAAACCTTTTAAAGTCGGTTCCTTAATGTGAAAGAGAGAAAACCAGATAATTTTAATATAAAATGGAGAGAGAGAGAGAGAGAGAGAGAGAGAGAGAGAGAGAGAGAGAGAGAGAGAGAGAGAGAGACAATCCTCCTACCACAGCAGCATGCACAGAAAAAGGTTTATGGTCATTGTAATGTGGAAGTGAAGGGTGGAAGGTGGAGTGTGAGGAATCTCTCTCTCTCTCTCTCGTGTTCTCCTCATCCCATTAACCAAACGCAATGAAGTTATTAGTAAACAGGGAGAGAGAGTGTGCGTGTGTGTGTGTGTGTGTGTGTGTGTGTGTGTGTGTGTGTGTGTGTGTGTGTGTGTGTGTGTGTGTGTGTGTGTGTGTGTATTCCTGTTTTGGGATGAAGACGATGATTACATGAGACGATGCTGAAGAAGATGAATATGTTGATAATGATAATGATGACAATGGACGGTGACAGCAGTAGGGAAAACATCACAACACAATACCCTTCCTATCCAACCTTCCACGTAACAGTGATTATTATATTCTTTTTAATAATTACTGTATATAAAAATTCGGTGTTCTGTTCTTCATGGCTTACTTTTTATAATCTTGCATTTAGAACACTTGGTATTACAGTTTTAGATAGCAGTCTACTAAAGAGTACCATTTCTAGCTTGTAGTAGTAGTAGTAGTAGTAGTAATAGTAGTAGTAGTAGTAGTAATAGTAGTTGTTGTTGTTGTAACCCGTGGCTTATCTAAATGTGAACCCAATGGACTGCAGGCTGAAGTTACCGTCCTCCTGCAGACCACCAGCCTCCTTTGGGGGATTGGGAGTGAGTTGAGGGACGTTTGTATAACCTGGCAGTGGAGCCGCCTGGTCATATCGATGCCACCACAGGAAGGTGTCCCTCTCCAGTACCTAGTTGAGGGTAATGGCGGCTGTTATAAATTTTACCCTTAATTATTTATGTGTAGAAAAGAAGTGCGATGGCTATAAAGCATTCATCTCTCTCTCTCTCTCTCTCTCTCTCTCTCTCTCTCTCTCTCTCTCTCTCTCTCTCTCTCTCTTAATTCGCGTCAACCCACGTGAGGCTCCTGGTACTGAGTGGACACCTAAATTTGTGCGTTCATAAAAGGTTGTACTTCCTTCGATATAGGTGACGCCAGGTGTTTTGAGCACACTCCTTTGCGGTGAAAGCATTAATACATCTCTTGCACTACAGTTAGGATGCACATGGCCTGGTTTGCACTATAACAGGTGATGCCAGTGTACATTTCTTGCATCAGGTAAACCTCGTAATAAGATATAACGCTGTTGAGACTGTTGCTTAACTGCGGTCTGTCAGGCTGAGCAGACCCGTCGACCACATTTACACAACTGCTTCTATAAGGCTATCCTACAGGTACAGTACAGTACATATACCGTGTAGGGATCCGGCACTCCCATGTGGTAGACAGCGCTTCACCAGGATCAGACCAGGGTCCTTTTCACGGCGAGGCAGATATATGCGGAAGTTTGGCTCATGAGTGAACGCCGCAGCTGCTTCCCCCAGGATGCACAGTGCTACCAGATACAGGCTCCTACTCAGCGCCAGATACGTATTATACAATAAAATGAAAAAAAAATCCACAACCCTTACGTTATTACTTATGTTATTTTTATAGAGTAGCTTTGGTTTCAGTAATGTCTTCACTTTAGTCCTGGAAGATGTTACTACATACTTTCCTACACGGAATATAGTATGAAGGGTGGGGACAGGGTTGACAATTTTGCTTCCCTATTATACATCTGTATCAATCTACGTGCAGGCCACTGCAATGAGACCTCCTCGAAGGAAGGCTAATATCCTGAATTAAAGTCTCCGCATATAGACAAGCACGAATCGGAAGGTTGTAAGTGTAGTCTAAACACTGCATGTGAAAACCAGAAAGCACTCAGAGAACGCATACCTCCGCCAATGCCACTGCCATTAAATAGGATCCGGATCCGGATCCGGATGCGGATCGGCCCCAAAATTTATTCAGTTCATTCATGGCCCATGACCCACCCTTCCACAAAATTTCATGGAATTCAATATGAATTTTTGGAGATATCGTCAAACAAACAAACAAAATATTCCTTGATCATGAGGATGATCCGGATCACCACCATAATCTAATGGACTGTTCTTTGGGCCATACCCTAACCCCAAAAAAATTTCAGCAAAATTCTTTCATAACTTTTTGAGTAATCTGCTAACAGACAAACAGACAAACAAACCAACACAGCAAAAGCATAACCTCCTCAGCGGAGGTAACAAACAAACGCCGGCAAAAACATAACCTCCTTGGCGGAAAAAGGGGAAATGTTCCCCTGAGCTAGACCTTATTAGATCATATAATCCTGCTGGGTGACAGGAGGGTGCTACCTCTCCCGGCATGGCAGCTACCAGGCGTGGCTCGAACGCACGACCCCCCCGGTCCCGAGGCCGATGCTCTACCACTGAGCCACCGTGCACCCCCTCCTTGGCAGAGGTAACAAACCAACACCAGCAAAAACATAAACTCCTTGGCGGAGGTAATGACGTATTGAGTTAGTGTGTCTCAGTCTGCATACGTCACTGGTATAAACCGGAAAGGTGCAAACATACGCTGGCAAATGAAAGGACACACTACCAAAATCCACTTAAACTAGAAAGTGCTAAGAGAACGCAGACCTCCGCCAATGCCACTGCCATTAAAAAAGTTCCGGGTCCATGGATATAGAATCCGTAT
>NC_137024.1:31389692-31397192 GCF_032717465.1 Coenobita brevimanus
GCATGTCTGGCCGAAAACAAAAGTAAAAACATATAATCTTAAGCACGACACACGCCATCTGTTGGTTAGTCCTGGTCGAAGGCATATTGTTTGTCCTTATATTTTTATAGTTAGTTGTTTTCCGGGGAGGGGAACTAACCCTCCGCCAACCCACTTGTTGACACGTAGGGAACACGTATTGGTTGGTTATAATGTTACCACCCAGCGTGTTAAATGATTTCCTGGCTCACAGGAAATAATCAGACTTGTTACTCAGTGCAGAGTCCCCTGTAGTAGAGTATCACTACACTAAGTGAGTGGATGATGGGCGTCCCTACTGACCACTTGGGTAATGTGATGAGTATGGATGGAAGTTTAGAGGATGAAGTGCTTGAAAGGAAGAAAGGCTGCTGGTTCTTTGAAAGCAGTGATAAAAAATAGGGAAGTGCATGGAAGTAAAAAAGTCGCTGCATGACAGTACTGTGACATTAACCCTAACGTATGGAAGTGAAGCTTGGACCTTGTTGGAAGGACACAAGTCAAAAGTGAGAACAGTGGAAAGGTGTTATCTGAGAGGAGCCTGTGGAGTTACATGGAGAGACATACTGACAAATAAGGACGTGAAGGAGCGTTGTGGTGCGGATGTGGATGTGATAGAAAGGGTTAGGAGAAATAAAATGAGGTGATTTGGCCATGTTGAGAGGATGGAGAGTGAGAGACTAACGGGGAGAGTGTATGTGAAAGAAATGGAGTGGGGGAGAGGGAGGGGGAGGCCGAGGATGAGATGGAGGGAAGGAGTGGAGAGGTATATGAGAGAGAGGGGTGAGCTGGGGGGAGGGCAGCAAAATGATGGGGGGACAGGGTGACATGGAGTCGATTTGTTTGTGGCCACCCCTTATGGATTAAGGCGTCTGGCTAGAGATAGACAGAGAGACGACACACGCTCAAGAACATTCATGAATACAACTCCAGAGGCAGGAAAAAAGAAAGCAAGGTAGTCGATTAAATTACCACTGCGAGGCAAAAATGGGACCACATCTCCATTCACTCATCATTCAAACCTCCGCCAATCATACAGCAGACAAAAACCAGCCAAGCACGGAGCCCGCGGCGGTAATGAGGTGCAGGAAACGGTCCCCTCCATGCCCACCTCTACGTCTACACAGGGAAGCGTGAGGGTGGGGTAGAAAAAAAAAAAATCAACAACCCTTACCGTTATTCCTCTTTTTAGGATGGGGTAACGTAAGTCAAGGAAACAAATTAGCAGAAAAGTATGAAAATGGAAGAGAGTTTAGCACCTTGCCGAGACAGCCAATCATTCACACAGCATTCAAGACCTCGGAATCTTGCTCCATCTCGCAGGCCTAACCATTTACACTATTTTTTTTTTTGTATTAATAAAAAAAAGAAGGTACCAAAACTTTCACGCCCAACTTTATAACTGTTCTGTGAAAGGCGTGTCTGTTAATCCCATGGCTGCCCTCGAAGAACTGATATATTATACTTTCTTCAGCTGAGGGAAATAGTAGCAGTCCACGAGATAAACACTATCCTTGTTAACACTTGCACTGATATAGTTGCGTTTTTGTATCTTATAATGGCTGTCTCTAAACGATTTTATCCACGCATAGGTAGTAGTGCCAGGCCAAGGTTTGGTTCCGTCAGTCCGAACACGTCATTAAACGCATTATACTGGTTAAAACGATTTTATTCAGGTGTGAAGTGGTTAGAATGTGTGTTAATGCATAGCAAGAGATAATAACTACACTCATATAATTTGTTGTTTGCTTGACATTCTCAGGCTCCTGCCACTCACTCCTACTAATTGTCTGGCGTCAGCTGGAAAGGAAAACAGAGTTACTTCGACCATGACCGAGGTAATTTCAGTTATTTTCATCATGACAGGGCTGACGATGACTATACTAAAGCTTCTGGGCTCTTCTGACTTACTCTCAGCAGAATAATACTTATCTGGCGTCAGTTGGAACAGAATACGAGAGTTGTCCCGACCAGGAGAGGCATTGTGGTGATCTTAAAAACTCCCTCAGGCTGCTATGACTCACTCTCCACTAGGAAGAAAAACTCGTGCAGTGTACGTTAGAATATTATACAAGTGGAGTAGTGGAGTAGCACAGAGTTTAGCTATGGGTCCTGTATTATTTCTTAATTATAATGATAATGCTGATGAAGATTTGAACCATAAAATCTTCCAATCTGTAGGTGATACAGAACTGGTTAACAAACCAGATACACTAGAACACAGCCTGATAAATCAACGAAATCTTTATTTTATACGGTATTTAACTGGGCTAAAAGGTAGCAAATGGATTTTAATACTGACAATGGAAAGTTGTAAATATTGGGAGCAAAAATGAACAACTTAGGTTCACTATGAATACAACGCAGCTCGAAAATGTTAACCAGGAAAAAGATTTGGGAATAAAAATAGCAAATTATTTGAAACCAAGTCGATAATGCACAGAAGTATTAAAGTAAACTACTGGATCTATGGGCAGCGTATCTGAAATAGGTGAATATCGTTCTCACCTTGTACAGTTCCTTAGTACGCAAGCATATGAAGTACTGTGTTTTGTTTTGGTTACAGTACTACAAGATAGATATGGAAAAATTAGAGACGGTACAGCGAAGAGTACTGTAACAAAAATGATACTCAGATTAAGGAATAAACCATATGAGGAACGTTTGATGGCGTCAAGGCTCTTTAACTTGTCAATGCGAAGATTACGAAGGGATCTGACTCAAGTATTCAAATTTTTTAAAGGGACAAGACAATATGGTATTAGACAAGTACTTCACAGTAGATCCATCAAGCTACTCAAGAAGTAATGGTTGTACAACTATCGGGAAACTTTTCCAGTACAATAAAGCACAAAATTTTTTCTTTAATAGAATTATCAACATGAGGAACAAAGCGCCGAAGAATATGGTAGTCTGCAGTACAGTACTAACATTTAAACGTCGCTTGAGTAAGCATCTAGCTTCAGATCCCCAGTTTAACCCGTTCATGGCTGAATGATGCAGGATACTAACTGACTGATTTTCCTTCTCTTTCAAGTTATGGAGAATACAGCGGCAGAGCAATGTTGTTATCACATAATGCTACTTTTTCCTTAAAGATCAGGTTGGTACTGAATATGTTTTTCCCTTTCAGTCCTTCCTATGAAGTTTCCATGTCAATTTTTCTATGCTGCATGGTGGTGCATCTCACTTCTACCTGCCGGCTTCAGCTGGAGGACTTGGTGGGTGACGGACAACCTTCTTGCTTTGCTATCTATATCTTCAGTTCATACGATTATCATAGTATTCTCTGTAACAAACAGCCCAAAGGCCATTAGGTAAGTCGCTGTTTGCTTTCCTTTGCACTTCTTTATACTAGGACAAGGACGTGCCAGCCATGATTGGTCAGTGTTGACAGTATTAACATTCTGGCTCCTGTGGCTCATTCAGCTGAATGATGTGGAATGGCGTTAGCTAGAACGGAATACACATAACACAGACACTGACGAGGAGCCTATATGTGGTGGCTCTGTGTACCCTGGATGGAGCAAAGCATATGCGGCGTCCATCCAGGTGCAAAACCTCCACATACTCGAATTTGCCTGCATCTTGCCATGAGATGGACCCTGGCCCGTCCCTGGTGAGGCACTGTCTACCACATGTGGGTACCCTGTATAAACTGTACTGCACACCCGTAGGGCGGCTTCACAGCAGTTCCTTAGTCATGGCTGACTGGTCTGCTCGGCCAGAAAGACTGGGGTTAAGCAACAACAACAACAATAATATAGAACATTTCTAAACAGGGTGAAGCCGAAGGCTTTTCTTCTCATCAACTCTCCTCTCACTGACTTCCTGTAGCCTCTCTCTGCAGGCTGCAATGTTGCATCTCTCTCTCTCTCTCTCTCTCTTCTGTCGTTACCATCCTGGTTGCAGTTCTTCTGAACTGCCTACTGTCACTCCTTCCACAATACGGCTAGCACTCAGCACCCGTCTAGCTACACACCCCATACCCAGCACCCGTCTAGCTACACACCCCATACCCTTTTCTGTCCAACTTTCTACTGCAGGAGTCAGTTGGTGCTTTCAGTCTTTCACGTATGCAGCTGGTCAACTCTGGGCTGACTTCCTCGGCTTATCTTTCCCCGTCGTCTTAATGCAGTGTGTCCAGCATCCCGTAATGAACGAATCTAAATTTGGCTGTCTTTTATTTTCTATCTTACTTCGAAAGAAAGTGTTCTGTAAGCCCTAATCCTTTGGTTCTTTCTTTTCTGCATAAAAAAGATTTCAGTTTAAAAAAGTGGCAACAGGGAGAGCAACCTCAAAGTACTGTACTGTATGTAACAATAAAATCTGACACACATGACCATGAAAGAAAATGTGTGACATCTTTATATGTGGTGTCCTGGGAAATGTCTCTGAGGAAATTTCAGGCTATTCTTGGGCTGATTTTGAGAGAAAGAAAGAAAGAAAATCTGTCAACATGGGTCCAATACTCAACCGTCAGGGAGCTACAGTTACGGATAACCTTATGGATTAAATTATGAGGGCGATCTTTTTTGCCCATAAGGCCCTCAGTATCTTTAACTCCGTACTGCCTGACACCTGACCCCCATGTTGAGACAGCACGTTTCTACTCAAACTTAGTCCTGGAATAACCTTCTTAAGTTTCATAAAAAAAAAAAATTTCGGGAGGCACCTGGATTGTTGCAGGCTGATCACATTCAAGAATTCTAGGTGGTGAATAAATGACCCTCGAATGTTGGCGGTCTGTCTATACCTTCGCCATCTCTGGTTAAACTCCTTCGATCACATGTATTTTTATCTTAGTCTTGCTCTTTACAGACAATTTCATTCAGCTTCAGGTGAACTTTTCGAAGTGGAGGATATGAAAAAGTTTTTATTAACCCCTTCAAACTATAGGTACTCCTTAAATTGAATAAAATCGCCTGGTGGTTGCCTGCGTGAAGTGAGAAATAACGCACGTCACTGTAGCGATGGGGTCAAGAACGAGGCCCTATAAAAAATACCTGGACTGATGTTTGTTGAGTCTGTCCCATATTTAGTTCCTGCCTCGTTTGTTTTGTGTGTCGGCCATATACCTGACAACGACACACCTGGTGGGCTGGCGGGTTAAGGAACACGGAACAGATGTGGCCCATGAGACACAGATCCCTCGGGGGGTAGGGGGTTTATTGCTCACATTATGTCATTCATGGCTGGAGTTCTTGTATATATTTACCACCGATTCCGGGCTGTAACTAAAGATTTTTTTTTTTTTTTTTTTTTTTTAGGAGGAACAAAGGAAAGGAGAATGCAGCGTCCTCTCCTACCGTCTTAGCAAGAGGAACTTTATCGTAGGCTACCGGTATATGTTTTCTGGAGGAAGAACAAAGGAGACCGCGTCGAACCTTCCCTTGGTCTAGTTCCTGAAAAAAACAAAACAAAAAATCTTAGTTACGACATGGAATCGGTCTTAAACACGTTCGGGAATCCCACCCCACGTGAGAGCGACTGGTGACTTGCGCCGTAAATGTGTGGAATAAGTAGCCAAGTCCCTGACCCACACTCTTGATGCAGCAATACAGGACTGGTTGAGGGATAGTTGGATGGAAGGATTTGAGGTGAGGTAATAATGACAGTAGTAACGCTGAGAGTGGCCATAATGGTAGAACGCTAAATGAGAAATTGATATTAACAACACGAATACTATCGACAAGAGTCCTGTCACCAGTCTTGCTGCCCGCTTGCTGTGCTATGCTAATCAGTGTAGTGAAGCAACCCACACCGACAGCATTTTCAGTCAATGGTTCAGTGTCATCAGTGTCGGCTGCTCAGAATTCCCATCCATCCATCCATTGCCAGGCGCATCAATCCCGTAAGGGGTGGCCACAAACAAACAGCCTCCACGTCGCCCTGTCCCCCGCCATTTCACTGTCCTCCCCCCAGCTCACACCTCCCTCTCTCATATACCTCTTCACTTCATTCCTCCATCTCATCCTTGGTCTCCCCTTTCCTCTCCCCCCTTCAACTTCACTCACATGCACTCTCCTCGTTAGTCTCTTGCTCTCCATCCTCTCTACATGACCAAACCACTTCAGTGTATTTCTCCTGACGCTTTCTATCGAATCCACATCCACACCACAACGCTCCATCACTTCCTCATTTGTCAGTCTGTCTCTCCATGTAAATCCACATGCTGCTTTCGAAAATCTCATTTCCACTGCTCTCACTCTTGACTTGTGTCCTTCCAACAAGGTCCAACCTTCACTTTCATACGTTAGAGTTGGTATCGCAATACTATCATGCAGCGACTTTTTTACTTCCATGCTCACTTCCCTATTTCTTATCACTACTTTCAAAGAACAAGCAACCTTTCTTCCTTGTTGTACCCTTTCAAGCAATTCATACTCCAGACTTCCATCCTTACTCATCACACTGTCCACGTACTTAAATGCACTCACATTTTCCATTTCCTCATCATCCAACCTCACTTCTCTCGAAGACTATAACTTTACTCATACTCTTCCCTAAATTCACCTTTAGATTCCGTTTCTGACACACTTTCCCAAAGTAATCCACCAAGCCTTGCAGTTCCCCTTGATCTTCGCTTAACAATACAGTATCATCTTCAAACAACAATACACGGAGTTTCCAAACGCTGCCCTCCCTCATTAGGGTGGCTCCAACATCCACTGCCCTACTTTGTATCTCTTTTATAAACCCATCCACATACAGATTGAACAACCATGGATACATAACACAATCCCTGTTTCACTTCAACATTCAGACAGAAAAATTCACTCAGTTCACTATCCACACATACTGCAGCTTTAGCACCATCACACATACACTTCACGATACTCAATAAATTCCCATTACTTCATATATTTTTAGTATTTTCCACATTCCTTATCTATCCACCCTGTCATATGCTTTCTCCAAATCCATGAAGGCCACATACAACTTTTTTCCTTTCTCTAGAAACTTTTCCACTAAAGATCTAAGGATGAATATCTGATCTACACAACCTCTTCCCTTCTTATAACCTCCCTGTTCTTCTCCAGCTAACTCCTCTGTTATTTCCCTAACTCTGTTAATAAGTATCCTACCACATACTTTGCCTATTACACTAAAAAGACAAATGCCCCTATGATTACTACACACCTTTTCCCCACTGTTTGCTTAGAATTCAACATTCTATAAATTTCAGAGTGCATGGAGAGATAAGGAAAATCAAGAAGACTTTTGTTACCGACAGTGCTGGGCAGGTGCGCAAACACTTGCGCAAAGCGCAATTGCGCACCCTTGCCCTCTGGTGATATCGTTTGCGCATTGCTCACCGCACGAGACCATGCGCAATTTTGCACTTGCGCACATGAAAAGGCAGGTGCACAAGCGCAAACTTGGTTGCGCTTGCACAACTAAATTTGCACTTGCGCACCTGCCTTGCACACCTGCCCTGTGGATTGCGCACTGCGCAATCCAAGGGACACGTGGTCTTCC
>NC_137024.1:31404692-31434692 GCF_032717465.1 Coenobita brevimanus
TCACGATATGTGGGCACTGGTCCCAGAAGAAAGTGATTTAATTTTGGAGGTAATCGAGTGGCCCTGAAAGGTCAAAATCAAGGACACGGATTTTCAGAGGGCTATAACTTGACACTGGTTGAGGACAGAGATATTTACTATTTCAACAAATAGGAACTCATAATATGGGCTTTCATTTGGCACCACGATCTTTGACCTTGAGTGACCTTGAAAGGTCAAACTCAAGGTCACGGATATTCAGGGGGATATAACTCGAAACTGGTTGAAGATAGAGATATTTACTATCATTACTATATACTGTACAGTGGGAAATCCCATACAGGTTATTAATTGGTACAATGACCTCTGACCATAAGTGACCTTGAAAGGTCAAACTTAAGGTCAATGATATTCAGGGGGCTATAACTCGAAACTAGTTAAAGACAGATACTTACTATTATCATGATAATTATACTAAGTCTCATGTGAGCTTTATTTGACGCCATGACCTTTGACCTTGAGTGACCTTGATAGGTCAAACGCAAAGATCACGGATTTTTAGAGGGTTTAACTTGAATACATTTGCGCCATTACCTTAGACTTTAATTGTGTGCCGTACTGACACTAAACGGCAGTACCTTTCAGTATTTATGAGCAATAAAACAACTGCTGTCGGGCGTGGTTTATTGTGCCTGGCACCACTTATTATTTATTGTTATTGTCGTGTTAATAGGCATCATCTCATCATCATCGTTATCATCTTCGACAACATCATCCTATTATCCAATTATACTGTAAATGGAGTGGAGAGGAAAAAGAAAGAAAAAAAATTCTCGCTGCTCTGTTATGCCTGGTGTGTTGGGAGGCAGACCATAACAGGAAGGAAAGCACTGGAGAGTTACCAACACAATGCACGGCCACTCACTCAACACACGCCTTCCTTGTTCTCACCTCCATCCCACACCCAAGAAAATAAATACATAAGTGCTTTTTAATATTAAGTTTATCTCTGCTTATATTTCCTCTGTCTTTAATAATCAAATAACTCAAATTGCAACGTTCTGGCATTTATTTCTTCTCACCATCCCCATAAAACGTAAGACAGAAGCATCCCTGTCTCCATATGCTGAAGTTGCCAGCAAGTGTTGCCTCCTCACAGTAAACACAATTTCAGTCTGTGGGTATGAAGGTATATGCTTAGTGGCTTTGGGGAACTTGTAACACCTCTTCCTTTGCGATTCAGTCTGCACATTAAACCTTATTATCCTCCTGCATGTTACTGATTCCATTATATTAATAGCACACAACGGAACCTTTTGGTGTTGTATGAAAGATATATCGCTATGGAAAAGGTGCTGCAATGCCACCCACGTCACCTACCATACGGGCCTCTCTTTTGGTGCTGTAGTGGTTTGTAGTTGCAATAGTGACAAATGACTCTCTCTCTCTCTCTCTCTCTCTCTCTCTCTGTTAACCTTTCCTACTCCCCCTTTCTCTAGTTCCCTTCTCCCTATCTTTTTCTCCTCCTCCTCTCTTCCAATTTCCCTTCCTCCTTGCCAGTCTCTCCCCCACCCTCTCAGCCTCTCTCCGTCAAACTTTCACAGGTAGATGTCGCGCAAGTAAAAGTAGACCACATTAGCACCCTCTCCCAGCCACGTAGTACCCTCACAACCAACACTCAGGACAATCAGACTTTTATTCTTCCTCATTCCTCACTATTTTACTTGATTTTGCTCAGACCTTCCATAGCTGAGTATTAATTAATGCAGATTCTTTCCATCCTCTTCGCCGTCAGAGATTTCTTTAAGGTTGACAGAATTGCCTGGAGGTAGCAAAAGTAAAACACAAGAGGTTATCGTAGCAAGAAAGGTTAATGAGGGGTTAATTAAGGCCCAGGAGGTAATTTAGGTAGGGCGGGTAAGGAAAGGACATTACACTCCGTCTGATCATACCTTCTTAGCATATCCGATACTCTCTTTTTTACCCTCTGAACAACGGACTTCTTTACTCCACATTGAAGACAAAGTTCTGTTTCTATACTGTCCAGCCTCTACGACCAAACCATTTAAAGGTACAGTACTCTCTTTTACCATCTCATCAATACACTTCCTTACACCACATCTTCCACGAATCTCTATAAACCTTACCCTGTCCAGTCTTGGCGTCCCATTTTCTCTGTATAACCTCTCCATTAACACATACTCTTTTACTCTGACCAACAGATTTCCAGCTTCATACCTTTCTCGGATTCCTATATTTCGTTTGTCTGTTTATGTTGACAGCATCTGAGTACACACTCCTCTATAGTTTGAAGTAGCGATTTCCTTACCCTACCCTACATCATTCAACAATCTATATGCTCGTATGTTATCCTATCCAACCCTAAGCATTACATTCTCCCCATACAAAATGCCTTTAAGTATACCCTCTTTTTCCTTTTGGTTAACAGACGTCTTTACTCGATATCTTTTGCGATTCTCCATGTTATCTTTGATCCCAGCAAGACTAAGCAACTCCATGATTTGACAATTTTATTTCAATTCATCTCACTCTTGATTTTTGATACTGATGTCGTTGCAAAATCTCACACTCAAAGGAGAACAAAGAAAAACACACAGCAACAAACTTGGCGGTCATTTCGAGGCTGCTTGTTACTGAGAAGACTATACCTGTGATATCTACTTCTATGGACTGAGAATAAGGACCGTAAGACAAGGCATACATCACAGTAAGTACTAACATATTTCCATGCAGTCCTCTTACATCCTCTGTACTCAGACCTCAGTTCACTATCACAGCCTTCCTACCACCGACTACATTTCTTCCTAGCGCCACTCAACTTTCCACTTCCCCTCCATATTTACATTTTTCCTGCACCGGGATACTTAAAATATACCTCCAGTTCAGGTTTCTTTTTAATCAACAATCACCTACTTATCGCATTCTGAATCCCCCCCTCCTCCCCGTCTCTCTCAACAACCATTGCATCAATCTCATCTACATTAAATTTTAGACCTGGCCTCTCACAACCATCCATAAACAGTGAACCAGTCTACAAAGATCCCGTTCACTCTTGTCAGGCAGCACCACCTCATCTGCATACATCATGTCTGAAGCATTCCATCGCTCACTATTCCCCAGCAGTTTTTCATCATACCCAACAAGCGTGAGGACATAGCACACCATTGTCTAATTCCAACACCGATAATGAACCACCCACACAAACATCCACTGACTCTTGCACAATGTTTCTCTCTCTCTCTCCCTCCCTCCCTCCCTCTCTCTCTCTCTCTCTCTCTCTCTCTAAAAAATTCTCAACATGCAGCGGTACTCCATCCACATAATATTTACGTAACTACCCCTCTATCATCCAATCCTTTTCGCCCCATCAGGAAAGTAAGGGCCCGGGGTTAGTCTAATTGCTCCAGACACTTAAGAGTGATCAGTCGACAGTCCCTGAGTGGTATTTTATGAGCAATAGAACCCAACAACTCTTCGGATGTAAAATATTTCAGCTGGAACGCTTTAACCCACTCGACCACCATGCGTTCATCTGGTTCTATGGTTACCACCTAACGTAGTAAATGGGTTTCATAGTACAAGAAAGAGTTTAGTTTGTCACTCACTTGAAGATAACACGACATCAAGTGAGTGGATGGTACGCTCCCTCATCTGACATAAACCTTCCATAAACCCTCTTCTTTACCTTGCCATGCGCGTTTTCCAGATCGATAAATGACCTAAATACCTTACAGTTTTTCTCACGTGCTTCCTCCAGTACCTGCCCTGCCACAAATACTAGTTCCGCGTGTCCCCTGCCGGTAATAGTAGCAGTAGAAGCATCAGTGACGTGTATGGTCAAAGTACCAGTCACAGTAGGAGTGAGATAATTATTGCTGTAGAAGTAGATAAGAAAAGGTTTAGGGTAAGGATTATCTACAGTACTCTCTCTCTCTCCATCATTACGGCAGAATAACATAAGTCTCAGTACTTTCCAAGACTAAGACACGCCATAATCGAAGTTACAACCAGATCCCCATTTATACTGATGGGTGAACAGGGACAAGAGGAAAAAACAGATTATGTCCACGAGTCTGACCGGTGCGAGAAAGGCAGTCGAGTGTGGCGTGGGACCTGTAATTCCTGGGGTGTTTGACGCTGCACGGGTTTTTCGCTCTGCCCACCACCAGACCCTTTCACCCGCTGGCATTTGGACAGTTTTGGGACTCTGAGGGTGGTTGTTGGGGGTGGGGGGAGGGAGAGAATGAGGGATGGAGAGGGGAGAGAATGGGGAGGAGAGAGGGGAGAGAATGGGGAAGGGAGAGGGGAGAGAAAGGGAAAGGGAGATGCAAGAAAATAAGGAAGGGAGAATGGGGAAGTTACGACCCTGTGCTTCCAAACGTGACTGACGAAGGGGAAGGGTAGTAACCTAATTCTGAAGCGTATTTCTACAGCGCCTACTGTTTTTCGCTGGGATTAGCCTGCTGCCCACCTTACAGAGTGCAGATAGCAGTGATACGGGAAGGGCAAACACGCTTAGGTACATATTAAAAGAAGCTCCCTAAAACCTCTTCCCCAGCGATTTATTTTTGGATATGGCTGGTTAATATCCTTTTGTATGTTGTTTTTGCAGAGTATGGCGATATTGGAAGGATATATGTAACACTGAAGAAGACGGCAAAGTTTAATAAGCAAAATAAATCGCTGAAGAAATGGGAGCTAGTTTTCCCCTTGCGATATAATATGGATACAGGTGTTAGGGTGATGGGGTTATGGTGTTAGGGTGATGGGGTTATGGTGTTAGGGTGATGGGGTTATGGTGTTAGGGTGATGGGGTTATGGTGTTAGGGTGATGGGGTTATGGTGTTAGGGTGATGGGTTTATGGTGTTAGGGTGATGGGGTTATGGTGTTAGGGTGATGGGGTTATGGTGTTAGGGTGAAGGAGTTATGGTGTTAGGGTGAAGGGGTTATGGTGTTAGGGTGATGGGGTTATGGTGTTAGGGTGATGGGGTTATGGTGTTAGGGTGAAGGGGTTATGGTGTTAGGGTGATGGGGTTATGGTGTTAGGGTGAAGGGGTTATGGTGTTAGGGTGAAGGGGTTATGGTGTTAGGGTGATGGGGTTATGGTGTTAGGGTGATGGGGTTATGGTGTTAGAGTGATTCGGTTATGGTGTTAGGGTGATGGTGTTATGGTGTTAGGGTGATGGTGTTATGGTGTTAGGGTGATGGGGTTATGGTGTTAGGGTGATGGTGTTATGGTGTTAGGGTGATGGTGTTATGGTGTCAGGGTGATGGGGTTATGGTGTTAGGGTGATGGGGTTATGGTGTTAGGGTGAAGGGGTTATGGTGTTAGGGTGATGGGGTTATGGTGTTAGGGTGATGGGGTTATGGTGTTAGGGTGAAGGGGTTATGGTGTTAGGGTGAAGGGGTTATGGTATTAGGGTGATGGGATTATGGTGTTAGGGTGGAGGGGTTATGGTGTTAGGGTGATGGGGTTATGATGGGGTTATGGTGTTAGGGTGATGGGGTTATGATGGGGTTATGGTGTTAGGGTGATGGGGTTATGATGGGGTTATGGTGTTGGGGTGATGGGGTTATGGTGTTAGGGTGATGGGGTTATGGTGTTAGGGTGAAGGGGTTATGGTGTTAGGGTGATGGGGTTATGGTGTTAGAGTGAAGGGATTATGGTGTTAGGGTGAAGGAGTTATGGTGTTAGGGTGGAGGGGTTATGGCGATAGGGTGAAGGGGTTATGGTGTTAGGGTGAAGGAGTTATGGTGTTAGGGTGAAGGGGTTATGGTGTTAGGGTGAAGGTGTTATGGTGTTAGGGTGATGGGGTTGTGGTGTTAGGGTGATGGGGTTATGGTGTTAGGGTGAAGGGGTTGTGGTGTTAGGGTGATGGAGTTATGATGTTAGGGTGATGGGGTTATGGTGTTAGGGTGAAGGTGTTATGGTGTTAGGGTGAAGGTGTTATGGTGTTAGGGTGAAGGTGCTATGGTGTTAGGGTGATGGGGTTGTGGTGTTTGGGTGATGGGGTTGTGGTGTTAGGGTGATGGGGTTATGGTGTTAGGGTGATGGGGTTATGGTGTTAGGGTGATGGGGTTATGGTGTTAGGGTGATGGGGTTATGGTGTTAGGGTGAAGAGGTTATGGTGTTAGGGTGAAGGGGGTTGTGGCATGGGAGTCAGGTGTTACATGCCAAAGGTGTGGGGTTTTGCAGGTTATTCTTTGCAGCAGGAATGTGTCTCATGGAAAGATGAAAACAATTCTTTGCCGTTCGGGTTGATTCAAAGTACAACAGAATACCAGAAGACCAAAGCAGCCACTGGTGATATACTGAGGTATGTGGTATGTTGTACGACTGCTAATGGAACGGTGTGTCTGGTCTGTACCTATAGAGTCTGACATAAAAAAACGAAAAGTTACATTGGTCTTCTTGAGGCCGTTTTACAGGGTTAACAAGAACTATATATACTATTTAACAGTTACAGCATACATCTACTGTATGTTTTGATTATCAGACTCTCTGACATTTGGCCAGGGTGTGAAGGTTAAGCTGGTTTATTTTACCATTTATATGACAGGCCACGAAATAAATGGATTAATAATGTTTGCCTACGTTTTACCGACGTTAATTTAGCTGTGTCGTTGTTGTTGATAAAGTGTGGAAGCCTTTATGTGTTTCACTGAGAGTGTGGTTGTTCTGATACACACACACACACACACACACACACACACACACACATATATATATATATATATATATATATATATATATATATATATATATATATATATATATGAGAGAGAGAGAGAGAGAGACCTTACTCTACCTGACAGCACCAAGAAACACACTGACAGGTGAAAAGATGGACAGATCGAGTTTCTGACCCATTAAAATCTCTCTCTCTCTCTCTCTCTCTCTCTCTCTCTCTCTCCGTCAAGAGGTGTTAAGAGCAATTGAGAGTGTGCTAAATATGAGGTGTGCTAGACATGAAATGAGGTGTGCCACAGCAATGAGACGAATGCAGTAGAGATGGAGAGGTGTGCCTGAGATCTGAGGAGGAAGGTTACAGAGACACGTGTACAGAGAGAGGTGTGATAATGAAAGGAATAGAGAGATATACCAACGAGAGGTGTGTCAAAGAAACAGGTGTTGAAAGAGACAAGTGTAGAGAGAGAAGTGGACCAGAGAGAGAAGAGAAAGAGAAATATTAGAAAGGTGATGAGAGATGTACAGAGAGAGAGGTGCGTCAAAGAAACAGGCGTACAAAGAGAGAGGTGTGTCAAAGAAACAGGTGTACAAAGAGAGAGGTGTGTCAAAGAAATAGGTGTACAAAGACAGTGGTGTGCCAAAAAAATCGGCGTACAAAGAGAAAGGTGTTTCAAAGACACAGGTGTATAAACACAGGTGTGCCTGAGACAAGTGCACAGATAGGTGTGCTAAAGAAACGGTTGTACAAAGTGGCGTGTACCAAAGATGTAAGTGTACCAAGAGCAGTGTCAGTGAGGCATGTGTTCACAGCGATAGGTGCACTGATGAACAGGTGTACAAAGAATTATATGTTAAAAAGAGAGCAGCAAGAGGTGTGTTATGAGTGGTATAAAGTCTGAAGTGTGACAGAGTCGAGAAGTGTGCCAGATAGGAAAGTGCAGAGAGCAGTGATAAAAACAGGGTAGAGAGAGAGGTGTGTTACAGAGAGAGGTGTACCAAAGAGCGAGCAGAGGTGTGCTAAGGACAGAACAGGGAGGTGTGCCAAAGAAAGCAGAGAGGCGTGCCAAAGAGAGAGGCGTGAGGCGTGCCGAAGACAGAGCAGAAAGGTGTGCCAAAGAGAAAGCAGACACGTGTGCCAAAAAGATAGTAGTGAGGCGTGCCGAATAGAGAGCAGAGGGGTATGTCAGAGAGAGACCAGAGAGATGTACCAAGGAGTGAACAGAGATGTGTGCCAAAGAAAGAGTAGAGAGGTGTGCCAAAGAGATAAATGCACCAAAAAGGCAGGCATACAAAGAGAGGGTCAACAAGGAAGCTGGTGGATAAAGAGGCCTGCCAAATAAGCTGCTGTACACAGAAAGAGGTGCAATTTGCCATCGGGTCGATCAAACATCTCTAAGGAGGAGATATCGTAACCACCTCGTCACTACATATGTCTGTCAACCATCATGGCGTCACTGACGTATTCTCACTACTACCCCCCAGCGGTGGGTCAGGGTTTACGAATCCGAAGAAGAAAATCACATGTGGTGGTTTTCATTTTTTAGACTTGCGATGGTGAGGTAGCTACGAGGCCTCCTTAGAGGTGCTACGTTAAACTCATTACAGTTTTTCATTCTGGATAAAAGAGATGTGTCCCAAAGGGACAGATACATTGAGCTGTGCTTGTGATATAATATAAGTGTATATAACAGAGCTTTGTCATGGCCTGTAAAACGAAGTAACTGGACTCGTTTTGATAATAAGGCTGTGCTGCTGTCGTTTAAGAAGCCCTCCAAGCACATCACCCTTGCCAGTATACTTCTTTACCTGGTACGTTGTGTGGATATATCTCTCTACCTAATGTCAGACGCATCGGTCCAGTAAGGGGGGCAACAAACAAATCGCCTCCATGTAGCCCTGTCCCCCGCCATTTCACTGCCCTCCCCCCAGCTCACACACCCCCTCTCTCATATACCACTCCACTCCATCTCTCCATCTCATTTTCGGTCTCACCCTGCCTCTTTCCCCCCCCCCTCCAGCTCACTCACATACACTCTCCCCGTTAGTCTCTCGCTCTCCATCCTCTCCACATGGCCAAGCCATCTCACTGTATTTCCCCTAACGCTTCCTATCACATCCACATCCACACCACAACGCTCCTTCACTTCCTCATTTGTCAGTCTGTCTCTCCATGCAACTCCGCATGCTCCTTTCAAATGACTCATTTCCACTGCCCCCACTCTTGACTTGTGTCCTTCCACCAAGATTCCATACGTTAGAGTTGGTATCACAAAATTATCATGCAGTGACTTTTTACTTTTAGTCTCACTTCCCTATTTCTTATCACTGCTTTCAAAGAACCAGCAACCTTTCTTCATTACTGTACCCTTTCAAGAACTTCATCCTCCAAACTTCCATCCTTACTCATCACACCAACCAAGTACTTAAATGCACTCACATATTCCACTTCCGCATCATCCAACCTCACTGAACATTCGATGACTTCATTTAAGACCATAACTTTACTCTTTCCTACATTCACCTTTAGATTCCGTTTCTTACACGCTCTCCCAAACTCATTCACCAAGTCCTACAGTTCCTCTTCGTCTTCACTTGGCAATACAGTACCATTTGCAAACAACAGTACAGGAAGCTTCCCAGCGCTGCCCTCTCTCATTAGGGCCGCTCCAGCATCCACTGCTCTACTTTGTATCTCTTTTATAACCTCATCCATATACAGACTGATCAATGGAGACATGACACATCCCGGTTTCAATCCAACATTCAGACACAAAAATTCACTCAGTTCACTACCCACACGCACTGCAGCCTTAGCACTCTCATACATGCTCTTCACGGCATTCAACAACTTCCCATTTACTCCGTACTTTCTTAATATTTTCCACACTCCTTGTCCACTCTGTCCTATGCTTTCTCCAAATCCATGAAGGCCGCTTACAACTTCTTTCCCTTCTCTAGAAACTTTTCCACTAAAGACCTAAGGATGAATAATTGATCAACGCAACCTCTTCACTTCCTAAACTCTGCCTGTTCTTCTCCAACTAATTCATCTGTTATTTCCCTAACTCTGTCAATGAGTGTCTTACCATATACTTTTCCTATTACACTAAGAGGACAAATGCTCTATGATTACCACTTCTTTTTCCCCTTTTCCTTTGTACAGGGGAACAATTATACCTTCCTTCCCATCCTCTTGGACTCCACCTTCCTCCCAGGCCCATTTGCATATCTTCCATATCCATTCTACTACTATCTCTCCCCCATGCTTCAGGAATTCACCACACACTCCAATAATTTCTGGAGTTTTCCCCATTTTCCCTTTCTTCACTGCCTCCACTACTTCCATACTACTGATCTCTTCCTCCCTTTTCACCAGTCCCCTTCTCTCAGCCTTTCCCCAGAGGCTTATACCGGCATATAAAAGGATATGAATAACATAGAGGAGAACAATATAGTGTAAAATGTAAAATAAATCGTTAAGGAAAGGTGTGAGAAAGCCCCCTAAGCCAACCACTATATAGCCTACCTTCAGATTCCCCCTCCCCTTCTTCCTTTCCGAAAATTCTAAACTTACCTTCACAAACATTACCTTTTTTTGCGTGAGAAATAATTGGCACCATTTTTTTTTTTTTTTAAGGTGACCTAGTCTGATCCTGACTTAAGTTTTGCCTTCAATCCGATGAAATATTTTAAAATTTTATACTTGCTATTTCCAAACGATTCTGTATATCTTCGGAGAAAACTATTGCTCTGGTGTTTATGACGGCTGTATCGCACCCCTTCAGTTCGAAAAGTCCATCCTAAGGTGAATAAAATCGTCTTAAGATGACAAGAATAAAATATAATGTGCAGCACGTCCTTGGACTGAAAGGGTTATTACGATAATTTAAGATGGCATGATTTAGTAAAACCCTGTGTGCATCAATTACCTTAAAATGAAAAGGTAGCCGTGAATATCAGTTGTCATAATTCTCCCTCAGCACAGTTCTCGGCCTGGGTGGAGGGGGAGTGTGGCCCATTTGCCGTGAATATGCAGACGACTCCTAGCAAAACGCATGGAAACAGTCACCATTAAAACCTCAAGTGTGAAACGTCCCTCACGAGTTGAACAAGATATTCTATTGACTGTAAGACTAAAATATATCACGCCGTCGTATTCAATGGGTTAGTTCCTTCCGTGTAATGAGGTTCCTTTAATTTCAGTTCTGCTACTTCCATGTCACCTTATTTAGCTCAGGGAAGACATGTATTTGAGGCTGGGTTGATAACGGCTACATCTAACCCTTCCTAAGCTTCGATAAAACTGCTGGAAGCAAGGATAACATAAAAAAAAGACGTCATTGCAGTGGAAGTGAATTGACGTCTCTTGGAATTTCATGTTTGCTTCCGCTAGACGAGTTACTTAATGTTAAGGGAGACGTGTTAAAGTGAAAGGGTTGAGAGGATTGGGAAGTGTAAGCCGTATATGGGACAGACAGACAGCCAGGAAAATTTATGGCAACAGGGAAAAAGTAACAGCTGAAAGACAGACAAGAAAAACGCTGTCTCAAAACCTGGTGAAGGGAATAGAGTGAAGGGTGCTGTGGACAGGATGGCGTGTGAGGACGGGTGAGGGAGAAATGAGAGCAGGGAGGGGTAAGGGGGTGGGTGAGGCTGGGAGAGGTCTAGGATGGCTATAGGAAGGTAATGGAAGGAATCACGGATGGGTGAGGATGAAGGTGACAGTAAGGGTGGAGGATGGTTGGGGTGAGAGCCGGAGTGAGGGTGGGGGTCAAAAAGTGGCGGTGCGAGCGTTACGGGTGAGGGAGGGTAAGGGTGAAGGTGGGAGAGGATCGGGGAGGGAGCTGGGGTGAGAGGAAGGATGAGGGAGTCGGGGCTGGGTAAGAGTGGGTAGGGAGACGGGTGAAGGTGAGGACACGAGGGGTGAGGGAGGGGCACACCGGGGTAAGAGACTAGGTGAGGGACTATGAGTGGGGTCAGGGGGTAGCTGTGAGGTAAGGATGAGGATGGGAGAGGGTAAGGGGTGAGGCTGTAAGACGGGGTTAGAGGGTGGGTGGGAGTGAGGGACAGGTGAGGGCGAGAATGGGGGTGGGAAGGGTTTGATCCTGGATGTGAGGGTGGGTGAGGCGACGGTGGTGGGAGAGATATGGGGATGGGGAGGAAGTAGGGAGTTAAGGCCATGAGGAAGAAGATATATGAAACAGAGTGGGCGTGGGGATAGGTGGGTAAAGGCGTGGGTGATAAGGCGGGTGAGGGAGGCAGGATGAGGGGCCACGATATAGCACAAGAATAAACTTTAACAACAAAAACAATAGCATCACCACCACCACCACAATCTTCAACAATAACAACAAGGCCCCCCCCCCCTCCACGACAATATAATGTAGCAACGCAATCTACTCTGCAAGAACACGGATTTCTTCAGCCACCCACTACTCTTGTCTACTAACGCTGAAAGTTAAGAGAGACAAGCATCACCCTCTGGCATTAAAAATAAATAAAAAAATACAGTAAGTGAATTAAAAGAAGCCACACACCAGCCGCTCTTCTTAATTTTCACCTATTGCCGGACGCTGCATCCTGTTGGGGGCGACCTTAACACCTTGCGTTTCTGTCCCTCCTCGGCAACAACCTTCTTCCGACAACACTCCCCCTTTTAGGCTACATACTCTAGCACCTAATCTCTCCATCTCGTTTTTGGTCTCCCTCTCCCCCTCCTCCTGCCATCCACCTCACTCTCACTTACTTTCCTAGTCAGTCCCACTTTGAAGACGACATAAGTACCAAACTGACATGGAAAATGTATATATAGGACAGTATGCATGGAAAAATATCTATGGAAGAGGATGTATGTAAATAATAATGGGATGTACTGTAAATATGAACAGGGTGAATGTAAATATATAAACACAATATATTTAGATATGATTAGAATGTATATAGATATGGAAAGGATGTATGGAAATAAAAACAGCAGGTATGTAGATATGAACAGGATAATATGAAGATGAATAGAATCAGTATATTTACGAACAGAATGTGTGTAAATATGAACTCAGTGTAGGTATAAATTCAGTGTAACAGAATGCAAGTTTCGTTTTCCCTTTCTGGATCCTACCGCACCCCGTTATTAGGCAGGACAAAGGGTCAGGATAATGATGATGATGATGATGATGATGATGATAATGATGATGCCATGCCCTTTATAGCACTATCATAACAAAGCTGAATTTTCTGTCCATTTTGTTATGACCAAAAGCTACCATTCTTCTATCTTGAATGCTTAGGTGTAATATAAAATTCATTCATTCATTGCCAGACGCCATGTATCCCAAACGGGGTGCCAAGGGCTTAGTGTTAATTGTTTTACAGGGAGGGGCACTAATCCTCCACCAACCCCACTTGACACGTAGGGATGCCAACAGCATCTGGTGTTCCCAGGCGGTCACCCATCCAAGTACTAACCAGACCCAACGTTGCTTAACTTCGCTGATCGGACGGGAAGCAGTGTACTCAACGTGGTATTAACGCTGATATATTATGCTGTTCACGAAGAAGTGCTGTGAGGGTACAGCTGTGGTACTGTCTTAATCTACTACTGAACAGCTGGAAGCATGGTACAGATGGAACGATAATCTCCGCTTACGTAGGGTGGACGAACTACAGTATTTACCCATTTGCACCGCAAGAATGTAATATCTAACTGCAAATAATAAGTTAGCTATTGACTTTACTAGCGACAATTGCTTCCAGAGTCAGAGACTAAATTGTGCATCACCAAAACACTAAATTCGCTGTACTGGGAACATGAATCCAGATACGGATCTAAGCGAGACAGTTAAAGTCGGTACTGTATTTGGTTCCATCACGGCGTAGACTATTTAGCTCCCTGGATCGTGTTCGCATGGGCCTAGTAGGTTCCCTTGGCCTTCTTCCTTACTGGTTTGTCTTCCTAGGGGCGTGTTAATGTTCTCTTCTATGATTTTAAGCAAACTATGTCGGTGTTTAAAAGATGAACTGTATATTTAAAGTGTCTGGTGTAATTACGACCTTCATATAAATCAGATCTGAGTAACGAGGCAACAAGAGGACTGCTTGAAGTTAGTGCTTATATTGACGTACGGGTGTCAGATCTGAAAAAGGAATGAATATTAAATGTGAAGAGTGACAGAAGTCGAAATGGGGCTGTTCACATTCATGGGGGTGCCAAGGCAGGACTGGATAAAATTAATGCTGATTCGCAAAAGTTCTGGAATAAGGCAATACGCTGTTCAAAGAGTAGCAGAGAGTGTGCTTTGATATTATCGTCACAGAGGAAGAATGAACAGTGTGGTGAAACGTGTATGCAAGAGCGAGGTTGATGATGTGAGGTGGCGTGAGTCTAGGCTGTGGAAAAAGAGAATGGGAATAGTGAATGTGTGAATAAGCGCATTTGGAGGCTGAGAAAGCAAAACGATTAGCGATGGATGGAAACAGATGAATGAGGTATGTATGGAGACCCACATTACAAATACTGCACCTACCGTATATTAACTTGGCGCTCTCCGGAGTGGTCTCTGTCTCATGACTTGTCCCACATGCATTATGAGGAACATTTAGTAAGAATCATTTGGCCTGCAAAGTGGAGTGTTATTGAGTTACCGGTAGTGGTTGACGTGAGGATACACTTGACATGGGGGTAAATGTCGGTGTATAAAGAGTTAAGTCAAAGTTACCGGTACGTTACCACGAATCTCTTAAAATGCGAAGAGATATGCCAACCAGACCCAACCTAACCTAACTTAACTTAACTTAACTTGGCCGTGAAGCAATGAAACTGCCCCACACTTACCACCACGGCACTACTTCCCTATATTAGGAAAGGGTGGCCATAATTAGAGGAACTGTGACGTTATGCTTCTGTAGGATTCCCCCTACTCCATGAATCACTAGGTAAAAGAATTCTGATGGTTGTGATAGTAATGATGATAATAATAACAACAGAATATTATGGTGCAATATACAATATAAACAGGTAAGCTATCGGTGTTACGACTCCTTCTAAGCTCACAAAGTACGAACACACCTGCTTGAAATTGCTGGAGAGGAAAATCTTTGCTTCACTTCTCAGGGAACTACTTTTTCCCTATTACCTCCAGAGCCGTTTGACTGGTATGCTGTGGAGAATCTGCAGATTTCCATATCATCACGTCTTTTGCAGATTATAGACTTGG
Organism: Coenobita brevimanus; assembly: GCF_032717465.1. NCBI lineage: Eukaryota > Metazoa > Arthropoda > Malacostraca > Decapoda > Coenobitidae > Coenobita > Coenobita brevimanus. Next base: position 31,419,598 of record NC_137024.1, read on the forward strand.
AGGAGATTAGTTGTAGTCTGCGTTTTGTGAAAGTAAATAGATGAAGATCTTTTACAGGCACCTCGTCCCTTTTGTTCTTCAATGTGGGTAAGTTTTCCTTTGCTATATGCTCTCTAGTGTATGCAATATCTTGTACATAATATAACAAGAACTAAACTCAAAGGTCCTTGCGTGTGTGTTATTAAAAAAAAAAAATAGTACTGTACTTTGCAACGATGCCAGCTAGTTTACTGGCATTCAAACTGCGCTGGTGCAAAGGAAATTCCACTGCAGGATATTCATTACCTAATAAGCTGTAGAAAAACCAAAACATAAACAGGCACCAGCAATGAACCTCGAGGAACTCCATCTAAAACAAAAATTCGGACTGATGCTCTTCCGTCCATGTCGTGTGTGTGTGTGTGTGTGTGTGTGTGTGTGTGTGTGTGTGTGTGTGTGTGTGTGTGTGTGTGTGTGTGTGTGTGTGTGTGTGTGTGTGTGTGTGTGTGTGTGTGTGTGTGTGTGTGTGTGTGTGTGTGTGTGTGTGTGTGTGTGTGTGTGTGTGTGTGTGAGGCAGAGCGTATTTTCTTTCTCATGCAGGATTCTTGGGCGACCTTTGTCAAACGCTTTCTGAACCGCAAGGTTGAGCGGAAGTGGGCGAGGCAGGTGCGGGAGGCAGACAGACAAGTGCGATAGGTGGGTGAGGTGAGGCAGGCAGGTGGGTGAGGCAGGTGGGTGAGGTGAGGAAGATGGGTGAGATGAGGCAGATGAGTGAGGTGAGGTAGATGGGTGAGATGAGGCAGGTGGTTGAGGTGAGAGAGATGCAAAAGGCAGGTGGGTAAGGTGAGTAGGAGGCAGGTGGACAAGGTGTGGCAGGTAGGTGAGGCGAGACAGGTGGGTGAGGCAGATGGGTGAAGTGAAACAGTTGAATGAGGCAGGTGGGTGAGGTGAGGCAGGTGGATGAGGTCAATGGGTGAGGTGAGGCAGGTGGATGAGGTAGGTGGGTGAGACATGTGGGTGAGACGGGTAGGCGAGGTAGGTGGGTGAGAAGTGGGTGAGGTAGGTCGGGGTGGTGAGACAGGTGGGTGAGGTAGGTAGGTGGGTGAGACAGGTGGGTGAGGTAGGTGGGTTGGTGAGACAGGTGGGTGAGGTAGATGAGTGAGACAGGTGGGTGAGGTAGGTGGGTGAGACAGGTGGGTGAGGTAATTGGGTAAGACAGGTGTGTGAGGTAGGTGAGTGAGACAGGTGGATGAGGTAGGTGAGTGAGGTGAGACAGGTGGGTGAGGTAGGTGGGTGGGTGAGACAGGTGGGTGAGGTAGGTGGGTGAGACAGGTGGGTGAGGTAGGTGAGTGAGACAGGTGGGTGAGGTAGGTGGGTGTGGTGAGACAGGTGGGTGAGACAGGTGGGTGAGGTAGGTAGGTGGGTGAGACAGGTGTGTGAGGTAGGTGAGTGAGACAGGTGGATGAGGTAGGTGGGTGAGGTGAGACAGGTGGGTGAGGTAGGTGGGTGTGGTGAGACAGGTGGGTGAGGTAGGTGGGTGAGACAGGTGTGTGAGGTAGGTGAGTGAGACAGGTGGGTGAGGTAGGTGGGTGAGGTGAGACAGGTGGGTGAGGTAGGTAGGTGTGGTGAGGCAGATGGGTGAGGCAGGTGGGTGAGGTAGGTAGTTGGGTGAGGTGGGTGGGTGAGGTAGGTGGGTGAGGTGAGACAGGTGGGTGAGGTTGTTGGGTGTGGTGAGACAGGTGGGTGAGGTAGGTAGGTGGGTGAGACAGGTGGGTGAGGTAGGTAGGTGGGTGAGACAGGTGGGTGAGGTAGGTGGGTGTGGTGCGACAGGTGGGTGAGGTAGGTAGGTGGGTGAGACAGGTGGGTGAGGTAGGTGGGTGTGGTGAGAAAGGTGGGTGAGGTAGGTGAGTGTGGTTAGCAGGTGGGTGAGGTAGGTGGGTGTGGTGAGATAGGTGGGTGAGGTAGGTGGGTGTGGTAGGTAGGTGAGTGATGTAGGTGGGTGAGGTAGGTAGGTGGGTGAGACAGGTGGGTGAAGTAGGTGGGTGTGGTGAAACAGGTGGGTGAGGTAGGTAGGTGGGTGAGACAAGTGGGTGAGGTAGGTGAGTGAGACAGGTGGGTGAGGAAGGTAGGTGGGTGAGACAGGTGGGTGAGGTAGGTAGGTGGGTGAGACAGGTGGGTGAGACAGGTTGGTGAGGTAGGTAGGTGGGTGAGACAGGTGGGTGAGGTAGGTAGGTGGGTGAGACAGGTGGGTGAGGTAGGTAGGTGGGTGAGACAGGTGGGTGAGGTAGGTAGGTGGGTGAGACAGGTGGGTGAGGTAGGTAGGTGGGTGAGACAGGTGGGTGAGGTAGGTAGGTGGGTGAGACAGGTGGGTGAGGTAGGTAGGTGGGTGAGACAGGTGGGTGAGGTAGGTAGGTGGGAGAGACAGGTGGGTGAGACAGGTGGGTGAGGTAGGTAGGTGGGTGAGACAGGTGGGTGAGGTAGGTGGGTGTGGTGAGACAGGTGGGTGAGGTAGGTAGGTGGGAGAGACAGGTGGGTGAGGTAGGTAGGTGAGTGAGACAAATGGGTGAGGTAGGTGAGTGAGACAGGTGGGTGAGGACAGGTGGGTGAGGTAGGTGGGTGTGGTGAGACATGTGGGTGAGGTAGGTAGGTGGGTGAGACAGGTGGGTGAGGTAGGTGAGTGAGACAGGTGGGTGAGGTAGGTGAGTGAGACAGGTGGGTGAGGTAGGTGAGTGAGGTGAGACAGGTGGGTGAGGTAGGTGGGTGAGGTGAGACAGGTGGGTGAGGTAGGTGGGTGAGGTGAGACAGGTGGGTGAGGTAGGTGGGTGAGGTGAGACAGGTGGGTGAGGTAGGTGGGTGAGGTGAGACATGTGGGTGAGGTGAGACATGTGGGTGAGGTGAGACATGTGGGTGAGGTAGGTAGGTGGGTGAGACAGGTGGGTGAGGTATGTGGGTGAGAAAGGTGGATGAGGCAGGTGGGTGAGGTAGGTGGGTGAGGTGAGACATGTGGGTGAGATGAGGCAGGTGGATGAGGCAGGTGAGTGAGGTAAGTGAGATGAGACAGTTGGGTGAGGTAGGTGGGTGAGGTGAGACAGGTGGGTGAGGTAGGTAGGTGGGTGAGACAGGTGGGTGAGGTATGTGGGTGAGACAGGTGGATGAGGCAGGTGGGTGAGGTGAGACAAGTGGATGAGGCAGGTGGGTGAGGCAGATGGGTGAGGCAGGTGGATGAGGCAGCTAGTGAGACAGGCGGATGAGGCAGGTGGGTGAGGCAGGTGGGTGAGGTGAGACTGGTGGATGAGGTAGGTGGGTGAGGCAGGTTCACTTTCCCTTTCTCCGGGTGGCATTAACTAGATCGGGGGCTAGGAGAGAGAGAGAGAGAGAGAGAGAGAGAGAGAGAGAGAGAGAGAGGCAAAGGAAATTAATCCAAGAAATAGAAGAGACCAGAATAAGGGTGACGGGAAGGGGGAAGGGGAGGGGAGGGGAGGGAGGGAGGGAGGATGAGGGGGGAAGGAGGAGGGAGGGGAAAATAGAAGGGGAGGGAGGGAGGATAAAGGGGAGGGAAATGGGTAGAGAAGGAAAGAGAGAGAGATAAAGGTAAAGACTAATGGAGAGGTAGACGGAGGGATAGGGGGAGGAAGAGACAGTGGGGAGAGGGAGAGGGAAGTAGATTAGAAAGAGGGAGGGGAGGGAAAACGAAAAGAGGGGGAAGGATGTAAGAAGAGGTGGAAAGAGAGAGGAAGAGAGGCAAAGGAAGGGAGGAAAAGAAACAGAGAGGGTGGAGGTGGGAGGTGAAGGGGGGGGGGTTAAGATGGAGGAGAAGGCAAGACAGAGTAAAAGGAGGGAAAGAGAGGGAGAGGGGAGGGGAGAATGAAGGAAATATGTGGGGGGGAGGAGGAAAGAGGGAGAGGAACTGGATGGGGGACGGGGGGAGGAGGAGGGAGGGGGAGATAAAAACCCACGACACAGGGAAAGGGAGGAGATTGGAAGGGAGTGCGGGAGGGAAAGGGAGGAGAATATCACACCACGCCCTTTTTCTTTCACCCTACTTACCTTTCTACTTACCTGCGTATCCACCTACCTACGTACTTACACATCCACCCACCTACGATCATCTCACCTTCTTACCTACTTTTCTACCTACCCTCTTCCTTCTCTGCCGACCTACCTACCTGTCCACCTACCTACCTATGTGAAAGGACCATAATAAGAACATCCTATCTTATAATGACAAGAAAAATGATTATAAACACTTTCTGTAACACTGTCTCTCCTTTTTTATGGGTGAGTAAAGACACTTGCTTATTTAAAGTTCCTACCTACCTTCCTACCTACCTATCAAAGCCTGTTCTACCTCCCCATCAACAACCCATACTGTATATTACCACCACACCCACCTGCCTACCTAGTATTACGGTACAGATTCCCGTACCTGCAACATTTATTAACCTACCCACTCACCTACCTACCTACCTACCTACAAACTAACCACAAGCTCTACTTTCATATCTACTAGCCTACTTACCTACCCATCTACCCACCGTAAGTCTTATCTTCATGTCTACCTACATACAGCAAATCATCCCACCTTAATTGACATGCCTACCTATCCTCCCTCCCTCTCTCTCTCTCTCTCTCTCTCTCTCTCTCTCTCTCTCAGTTTTTTTACTTCTTCCCACACCCCATCTTATCTACCCTCAACCTCTCCTTGTATCTCCCTCACCTTCCTGTCTCCCCTTGACTACCTCTCCCTGCAGCCTTCCTTCCTCCTCCTTCCCACAACCTTATCCTTCACCTCCTGCCTACCGTCTTCTTTCTTCCTCTCCTATCTCTCTACCTCCAGTTATCCCTCTTATCTCTCCCAGTCGTTCCTCCCCTTTTCTTTCCTACCTCCCTGCCCCTCGCCTCATTCCAACCTCTCCCAACCTTTCTATCTCCCTCCAACCTTCCTACCTCCCCCAAACTCCCACTCACCTCCCCTCTGCCTCATCCTTCTACCTTCCTGCCTCCCCCAACCCTCCCTCTTGCTCCCCCTACCTCCTTCTATCTCCCTTCTACCTCTCTCCTTCCTACCTCGCCCCCCTCCCACCCCCGGCCACCATCTCCCGCCCTTCTCCCCGTCGCGGCACTGTGTATATAAGGGTGACTGAGCTTACCCAGGGCACCACACTTGTGCACCTCACCTCTCCATCCAGACATGAAGGTAGCTACGACTCCAACCTCTCTCTCTCTCTCTCTCTCTCTCTCTCTCTCTGGCTATATAAAGGTGAGCTAACTTGCATCGGGCACCAGACAACCTCACGTCACCACTGAGATATGAAGGTAGTGCATCCTCTTCCACCTGTCTCAGCTTCAGGTCCACCGGTCTGTTTTTGCATACGGTATCTCTCTCAGGATGGGTGAAATCTTAACTTCTCTACTCATGCTGCCGCCCTACGAGTCAGCTCTGCCTTGGAGTGGCTTCCCGTGCTGATAGTGTTAAGCCTGATGATACTACTTTTCATGTCTTGGGGTGAACTAACCACTGCACACCTGTAACAATATCACAGCACACACAGCATCGGGATAACTCTAGTATTCTCTACCACCATGGGATTTTATTCAGCTAAGAGCGAGTCACACGAGCTTTACTCACTACTGGTACTGTTAACCCTCAGAAGGTGGTACAACTTTATTAATCTAGTCCAGCCAACGCCAGACCATCTTATTCAGCTGAGTGACAGTTATAAGAGACAGAGCGAAAATAGTCACTATCCCTCTCATTATCGGGACAACTCTAGTATTCCAGTCAGAAAACGCCAGACGATTTTATACAGCGGAGAGTGAGTCATAGCAGCATGAGTTAACTGAGTCACCACTAACCTTCTCATGACTGGGACAACTCTAGTATTATAATTCGGCTAACGCCAGACGATTGTGTTCAGCTGAGTCACAAGAGCCTGCGAGTTACTGCTGCCATCATCTAGTCGTCTCCATTAACCGTCTCATGATGGATACAGCTCATATTCCAATCTAACCAGCGCCAGACAATTTTGTTCGTGTGAGAGTGAGTCATGGCAGCCTGAGAGTTGCTACTGTCACCGCTGATAAGGACCTACTACGGGTGACGCCAGACAGCTGTACTCGGCCACAGCTGAACCCATGTGACATTCATCTAATATTACACCCTAACTACATGAAACACATATTTTACTGTTTGCCTTAAGTCAGTTCGCTACCTGTATACCACATCCTCTGCCCTCACTAATTAACCCCGGAGCCCATGGACAATTTTATTTTATTTTTAGTAACTCCAGACGATTTTATTCAGCTTAGGAGAGGCTTTTTGAATCGGAGAGGCTGGAAGATACTGTCTGGTAACAGCAAAAATATCACACAAACGACGTATTATGGCTGAAGGGGATAGAATGAAAGTAATTGCCATCAACGAGAACTGTCAGGCTATCCAGAATTACGTGACACACCGAAACGTAAAGGGAAGCATCGTTCACGTTTATCTTCATTCAGCGCAAACTACTGCACTGGGTTTGTGTCACCTTCGTCCCTCCTCACCCACCACTACATTACGGCCGCCTGGATGTACACCCACTGCTGCCGCTCGTGTTCTGGGAGAAGGTTGAGACGTAGCAAAAATTGACTCCCTTAATGACGTTCGCGCAGTCGATAGGTATAAATCTAGGCCTTCCTCTTCTTTTTCTTCTTCCAGCGTACTCGTGAGGGTGTCTATATGTTTACCGTAAATCATCTGCAGCACAAGCCTAGCGCCATATCTTGTGATGGGGTAGCCTCGACAAAAGGACCGCCAAGAATTTCAGTCCCTACGCAGTAGTAACCCCGGTACTTATAATATTTTTTCCACATATAAACACTCTGTATAACAGATGGTCCATATAGCGTGCTCTCCTTGTCCGTAACTTGGCGAATTCTAATGTTGCGGCGAGGCAGTGTTATCAGTCATTTGTAACGCTGACTGAGCACTTCCCGCAACAAACGATAATCGACAACTGAGTGACAAAGTGGGGCGCAATATCTGTACGACCCTGTAAACTGGTTATAAGATCACACACGTATAAGGAAACAAACTCAATACGACTCTCATGACTTGTTGTAATTCTGTTTTCTCACTTCCTTTAACTTTCTCCAATGTCTCGTTCACTTTTTACCTCCCTCCTTCCTCCCTCTTTACTTTCTCCCTCTCCCCTCCCTCTTTTCTTCTGGTCTTCCTTCCTCCTGCTTCTTCCCTTCCCTCCTTCCTCCTTTCCCTAACCTCTCCTCTAGTCATCTAATTCATTTCTTTTCTTTATCATTTCCATCCTTCTCTCTATCTTTTCCCCACTTCGTCACTCCCTTCGTCTATTCCTCTTTTCGTCTCCAGTCTTCTCCCTGTCTTATCTGTCTCCCTCCCTTCCCCTTCCCTTCCCTCTAACCTCCTCTCTTTCTCTATCTTCTTCTCTCTCCCTTCCTTTCTCCTCTTCCATTTACTTATTTTTCCTTTTTCATTATTTTCTTCTTCCATCCCCCCAACTTCTTCCTTCTCTACCTTTGCTCTCTCACTCCTTCTCTACCTTCCTACCTACTTTTCTCCCCTTCTCTTCTCTCGTTCCTTCTCTCCCCTCTCTTCCTCCCTTTATACTTCCCTTTCTCGCCTCCTTTCTGCACTCCCGCCTAATTCTTCCCTCTTTCTTTCTCTCCCTACTCTCTGTCCTTCTCATTCTTCCTCCTTTCCTCTTCTCCTCTGTCTTCCTCCTCTCCTCTATTCCTCGTTCCCTCCCTCTTGTTCATTTACGGTACTCCCTCTCACTCGCATCCTCTACTCCTCTTCCTCTCCTCCCACGCTCAAAACTCTAACAACATGTCCACCCTTCAGCTCCTTTTTCGACCTCCCCCCCAGGCTGTAATTCTGGCGGCTGTGGCTGTGGCGGCGGCGGTGGCTGCTCCCCAGGGTGGCAGGAGCTCCGGGTACCAGCAGCCCACCAACCAATACCAACAGCCCACCAACCAGTACCAACAGCCCACCAACCAGTACGGCGACGTCCCCGCCCAGTACAGCTTCCAGTGGGAGGTGAACGACGAGTACTCCAAGAACTACTACGGCCACCAGGAGCAGCGCAACGGTGAAAACACACAGGGCAGGTACGGATGTGTGGCGTGTGCGCTGACTCGTTAGGGAGAGTACGACACTGCAGGGTTGGGTAGGATACTGACTGAGTGGGGTAGGGTGCCACAGGGCAGGGTTGGGATGGATTTTTCATGCAAAACAGAGAGAACCATAGATCGGAAGCCTGCAGAAAAGTTACTCCTCTCCCAGGAATAATTCAGTAAGAGAGAACCAAAATAGATTAATTCACTCTGAGATGCTTGAAAACACTGCATTTAAAGGAGGGGTCAGAGGCAGAGGGTAATACAAATTGAGGAAGACTGTATCGGTGTTAACCACAACTGTGTACTGTATGTGATGGACTGAGAGAATCAGTTGACTCCTGCAAATCGGAGCTGGAAAAAGAGAAGATGAGAGTGCGCTGAGTAAGATGGGGTAGGACAGGGCAGGGTAAGGTAGGGTAAGGCTGGGTTGCGAAGGGAAGTGGAAAACAGGATGAGACTGAGGAGGCTAAGAGTGGGAGAAGTTGGTCAACGTTGGGTAAGGTAAAGTACCAAAGTGGCAGAGCAGGGAACGGGGGAGAAAGACAGAATGAAACTTAGTAGGACAAAAGATGGAAAGAACACCACGAATATATAGGGAAGAGTAAGGTGAGGTAAGACAGGCTGGGACAGTGCTCTAGGCAGGACAGGGTAGGGTAAGATAGGCAGCCCTGGTTTAATGACGTTCATGGGTTAATCAGTGAGTCAGAATGCACTTATCAGCCACAGCACAAGACTCCACAATGTGTTGGGTACATAAGATAGGACAGGTCACTTCACGGGGCCCATGCAACCAACATGAACTAAGTATGATTCACGTAGCGTCTAAAATTGCAATTCTGTTAACAAGGGAGATTTCAAAACACATCTTTATTTACTTTACAAACCATACCTTAATATTGTGCTGAATGTTACTTAAAAACAATCGACAAGGTTTTCATCCGAAACACACAAGAGGATAGCCAGGCATAATGTGCAAAACTGATTAATGAGGAAGAGGCACTGCGAAATACAGGAGCCAAAATAAATACGACCATTAGTAACACGTAAAGACTCTCATCCCAATCCTACCCTTATTGCCTCACAAATTATTTCACTATCACACTCACTCTCACAACCAGCCAACTCCATAGCAGGAAGGATGAAAATAATGTCACGTCATCATCACACACACAGACTGGCATCAGCCTTCATAAGTAAACAGTATTAGTATCATCTTCATCAGTATGCTCCAGAAACTAGGATCAGTCTCACAAGTAAAAATTATCATCATCATCCCAATCCTAGGTATATACAGGCTGGAACCAATGTCTCCGGCAAAGAACAGTCGCAATTTTTAACGGATTTCAACTACAGGCATCACTGTATTAGTCCATCAGTTTCCCAAGCTTCTAAAGATGGGCGGAGGCTTTGTTTTCATCCCAGAGTGTCTGTTTGTCCATCGTATTACAGAAAACCAATGGTAGGGTCACGATGAGAAATTGTGGGGACATTCCTGGTGTCCCGTGACTGAAGCAATAGAAGCGCCGGGGCTTTGTTTGAGACAACATTTGAGCTGAACCTACGTGGCAGACACAAAATAATGTATGAACGTTTCCTTTCTACTACGGAGACACCTTGTATATTTTATTCTTGCTATTATCAGGCAACTTTCTTCAGCATTAGAGAGCACCTGTAATATTAAGGAGGATAATGACGGCTACATCTGTTGCCCCTAATCCAAAACGTCTCCCCTCAACTGAATCAGGCGGTGTGGAAGTTGTGGGAATAAAATGAAGCAGACGTCAGTAGATTCGAGGACTTCATGTGGTTCTTGCTGTGATTCTGGACAGTAATTAGAGGAGTAAAATGCCACGCTTTCCCTTCCGTAGGGAACAGTGCACCGCGAGTGGTGAGAGGTGACGCAACCACATTCCTACACTGATAGGAGTGTTTGCTGCCAACACATGAACCGGTCTGCTTTATCTCCTTCACTTAAGAAACCCCTTCATCAACCACACACTGATCATATACCCACACCGCCAATATCAACACCTCCCTCACCAGCCACGAGAACTTTGGCCAAGCTCTTCTTTATCACTGCTTATTCGTGCCTAGAAATGAATTAGGAACCTGTATTGTACATTTGACGGTTGCGTGTCGTGGTCTGAGGATCCGGAAGTCTTAAATACGGTAAAGTTGGCAGGACGATATTTCCAGTCACCCTCAACGCAGCTTCCATAATGATTTATTTTGCATATTACACGTTAACATTATCTTGCAAACTCACTACATTTTGTATCGACACATACTGCATCAATAACCTACAACAAAATATCGAGATTGGCTGTCTAGAATAAATCGCTAAGGAAGAATTGTTAAGAACTCTCCCAAACCATTTAGATGCGACCCCTGAAGTGAACCTGCCAGATGTCCCACACGTCACTGAACAAGCAGCCTCGATTTCACTCCTAATGAGAGAGAGAGAGAGAGAGAGAGAGAGAGAGAGAGAGAGAGAGAGAGAGAAATTATGCTCTTTCACCCTCTGCACTGTCTACACCCTCGTACGTGCTGCCAACGCCCTAGGGAAAACACAGGCAATGCACACACACACACACACACACACACACACACACACACACACACACACACACACACACACACACACACACACACATCATATAAACCCTTCCAGTGGTAGGATTTCACCCGCCCTAACTAACTAAGCTGGAGTTAGGATGAGTAAGACAACAGTGGCGGTAAAAGCACTGAACAGGTAAATGTGTGAGATCTTCGGGAAAATGTACCTCAGAGGCGTGGCCATGGGGTTGGGGTGACGGCATTCCCAAGCTTCAGTGTTCTCATTTTAAAGGGCCACTGATTTAAAGGGATGGATGTGCCACTGATTAACCTTTTACTACCTGAAGTTTCAAGACACACGGTTTTGCATTCAAGGCAATTAGTGTACCACCTTCCGTCTACCGTCTCACATGTTCGAAGTTAATTGGATTCAAACTTTAGGGTAGATTTCCTCGCTAAAAGTAACATCAAAGGCACTGAGTTCGTCCTCCTGTGCAGTAAAGCGTTAAAACCCCAAGCTCTACTTACACACCAACTGTTTCGTAACAATGTCGTAACCAGGAGAAAGCTGAGTGTCAAACGTGGAGCAGATACCTAGTTATTTATGATCTTGAAAGGGAGTCTAACATTACTTGTTCTCTCTGACAAGGAGAGTATGCTTTCTCCCCTGTTTGTTTGTATGCCTGTTTGTCTGTTAGCAGGATTACTCAAAAAATAACAGACAGAGTTGGACCAAAATTGGTGGGTAGATAGCCCACGACCTAGGGAACAATCGATAAACTTTTGGGACCGATCCGGATAGTATTATAGATTCTGGACCCGGAAAACACTTTCTGTGAAACCCTAATCAGTGATGAGAAAACCTAACACACTGTGAAGAGTGATTTGAAAATTACGTTGTCCTTATCGGAGAGATGCACTCCAATGACTGCCCCTCTAGTATTTATATGTAATTTTAACGCTGTCCCCAATCTGCACAACAAATATTATCCCTGACTGCCCCCATGTTTTAGTGTACGGAAAAAAAAAAAACGGAAGAAAAGAAAAATGGTTTAAGTATACTGCAGCATTTACCTTAAAACACACACACACACACACACACACACACACACACACACACACACACGCACACACACAAAATACATTAACATACTGGCGTTTTCACCTCCCTTTCGCAACGTCCTGACTTTCCAGTAAAAAAAAAAAAAAAAAGACAATATCGCAACCCCTTCCCAATACTTTTCTCAAAAAAAAAAAAATAATAAAATAAAAAGACCAAACTAATCTATATTCCAAAGCGAATTTATTCCATGACTTAATTTACATATTTTTCGAGAAGCAAAGAAAGCAGTGCAGTAAAAAAAAAAAATATATATATACAGTCCTGCGGTGGCCGAATTTTAGAGATAACTTCCCCCCTCCCCCCCTCTCTCTCTCTTTTGTTTCCTTTTTTCTGTAGCCATGAACCAGCATCGTGCTTTCTCGCTCACTTTCACTGGCTGGGCAGGGCGAGTTTTTAGAGCGAGCTGCCCTCTGTTGACATGTCCAGATCACATGTGCTCTCTCTCTCTCTCTCTAAGATTTTCTTTCTGTATTAGATGTTACACATTCTGTTTTCACCATCATCTCGCTTTTTTTCCCCTCTGCGTGGGCTCGTATCCAAATGTCACTCTCTCACTTTCCCACTTTCTCTTTCTCTCGCTCTCTTTCTCTCACTCACCTCATTAGCTTTCTCTCAGTGTTTCTTCCGTATCTGTCTCGCCTTTGCTTTCACTGCTTGCCTCTCTCTCTCTCTCTCTCTCTCTCTCTCTCTCTCTTATTAACAACAAATAATCCTGAACTCAGAATTTTAAACCCACTTCAAATCCACATCTACTTGAGTTTGCACAGCTTCTCATTCCTTCATCTACGATCTACCCACTCAGTACTTTTATTCCGAGTAACTTGACGCGGTCCTACTATGTTCAAGAGACACCCAGGCCACCGAATATGTTAAAATCTAGCACGTTTAGTATTTGGGTTGAGTGTAAAGAACCTGGTATTTTGCTTACGACATACCACTTCCTTCAGCTCTTACAAACGCACCGCTGCCAAAGGGTTATCTAAGTAGTAGTAGTAGTAGTAGTAGTAGTAGTAGTAATAATAATAATAATAAAAGTAGTAATCATCATCATCATCATCTCCATCGGCTTGCTGTCTCATTCCCCCTTCAGTAACATGAGGTCCTTTTTATTTTATTTCTGCTGCTGCCAAACGATTACATTCAGTTTGGGAGAGGCATCTAAAAATGAAGTTATTAAGTGAAGATTATACTTAACCTTCCACTTCCAAATGCCTCTCCTCAGCTCTAAATAAAATTGCATGAAGACTGCGAAAACTACAGGTCAGTCATATAAAGACGTCATGGTAACAACTTATAAACCAGAGGACGTTATAATTCAATCGCCTGTCCCATCGTAGGTCATTTAACAATCAAGTGACAGAAGAATGTGGAAAATACTGCTTAGTGATCTTATAATGAGGTTGGTGTCTCACAAGCATAGTACCCAACACCGCTAACAGATGGCGTGGTGGCAGCGTTACGTTTTATTGCATGGTGGGGTCACGCAGTTTCCCCTCTGACTCATTCCCCCTCAGTACTTTCTTTGCTCTTCAACTTATTTCATATTTCACCTTTCATTTCCACTTCCCTCTTCTTATTGCTTCTTCCCTGTCCACATCCTCTCTCATTACTTTTTTCCCTCCGTCCTTTTACTTTTCCTTCCCTTTCGCTCTCTCTTCCATCATTCGTTCCCGCTCCCCTTCCCCCTCTCACCCTTCTCTCCTCCACACTTCCCTTCATTCCTCCCCTCCCCCTGTCACCCATTTTCCCCTCCATTCCTCCTTTCCCCTTCTCACTCCTTTTCAGTAACCCTCCCCACCTATTTCTCTCTCGTTCTCTTCTTCCTTCCTACCTTCTGCTATTCCTTTCTCCCTCCTCCTTGCTGTTTACTTCTCCTTTTATCCCTCCTGCATCTCTGTCTGTCTGTCTGTCTGTCTGTCTGTCTCTCTCTCTCTCTCTCTCTCTCTCTCTCTCCGGGGAACTAATAGTGTACTGGTTATTACATCCAATTCGCATCTGAAAGACTCCTAACTCGATGCTTGCGCTGGTCAGACCGGTAGACTCAGTTTGTTCTCTCCTAGTCCCGTTCAGTTCCTCCTCCTCTTCTTTTTCTTCTCCCTTTTCTTCTCCTCTTCGTCTTCTTTTTCTTCTTCTCCTCCTCTTCTTTTTCTTCTCCTCCTCTTTTTCTTCTCCTCCTCTTTTTCTTCTCCTCCTCATCTTTTTCATCTTCTCCTCCACTTCTTTTTCTTCTCCTCTTCGTTTTTTTCCTTCTCCTCCTCCTCCTCCTCTTCCTTTTCTTCTTCTCCTCCTCCTCCTCTTTTTTTTTCTTCTCCTCCTTTTCTTCTTCTCCTCTCCCTCTTCCTGCCCTAACCCCGTCCATCTCTCTCCTGCAGCTACTACGTCAGGCTGCCCGACAGCCGGCTGCTGAAGGTGGAGTACTACGTGGACGCTTACGGCTACCACCCCACCATCACCTACGAGGGCGAGGCACAGTACCCACAGCAGCAGTACAAACAGCCACAGCAGCAGTATTCCCAGCCACAGCCACAGTACTCCCAACCACAGCAATACTACTCCCAGCCCGGCAAATAGGGCACTGAACTCTTGAAGGGTGATTTATTTCTTGGATTTCCGGCTACCACTTTTGGCTTAGTTGAGTATTCCCTTTTGATGTTTCCACTTTTAGTCCCAGTATTTCCGGACCCAGCAATGGTATTCTTAGACCGAGCAGTTCTATGTTCAACCAGGGAAATGAGTTACTGAAGGCATGAGTTGTACTTATTCATTTTTTCTGAATTATGGTTACTGCCTGACTACTCCAAGTCCTCTCTTTTCCTTGGTATTCGTAGTTGCAGTTCCAGTTGCAGTTCCCTCAGAGGTATTCCCAGCCTTCCTAACATCACGCCTGATAATACAGTAATCTCACACTTATAAATAATATGGTCGAGTTCTCTAGCAACCAAATCCTAATCAGGCAACTCAGATCCCTTACAATTATTCTCAGTAATCAATCATAGCTACCTTTACATCAGATAAGCAAAATTACGAATCCTGGAAGTCCACAACTTGAGCAAACCTCATAAAAATAACAGGAATGGATGAAAACAGCTACTGAGGACTTCAAGGGTTTATATCCTTAGCTGCCGCTAGATGTCTCACCTAGCGGCGGGGACAATATTTTTCATTTTGTATTTTTCGTCACATTTCCTCACCTCATGTTACTCGTAAGCTTTTTTTGTTACCTTTCATCTATGTGCCTTCCCCCCCCCATCCCCTAAACACAGAGAGAAGGTCATACGTTTGTTTTCACTACAATATTTTT
>NC_137024.1:31439692-31514692 GCF_032717465.1 Coenobita brevimanus
ACACTCGTCCTCTCCCCTTACCATTTACTTCTTTAAATCGCATACAGCACCTTATTATAGCTCTTCAGTGAGTGATACATAAATGTTAATGAGATGATCCCTCTGTGCCATTAACAATGTAATATTTCATTGATAATTACGTTTCGTTTAAAAAAAAAAAAAAATCACCCTGCCACCATCAACAGTTCAAAGATTATACCGTCTCACTTTTTTTTTTTTTTAACTATTAGATGTTCTTCCTGATATAACAGTATTCCAAGACATGTATATACCTTAATTTACATCATAATTAAAGGCTAAGCGGAATAAATGCATAGCGTGGAAAGACAGAATTAACAGTTAGGTCACAAGATCCAGTCTGAGCTGAGATGACCAAAATAACACACTATAATAATCTTTTTTTTTTTTTTTTTTTTTTAATATTTGCATTTACAGGTGGAATACGATCTTTCGATCTGTCTATATATCTATCTACTGTCAGACGACTTGATCCCTAAGCGTTTTTTTTTTTTTTTTTTTTTTCCCCGGGTATAATTGGTCATCCAGTCATACTGGCAAAGTCGGATCGAGTGCCTCAAGTAAAGACTCGGAACGTCGCACCTTCCCTCCGGCATAGGTGAAGCAATTCGGCTGATCAAACAGAAAAATCATTAAAAGGTCGTGTATTGACACTGGATCAACCTATAACTAACCAGATTAGGCCTAACCTAACGTTAACCTACCATGATACCTTATTTTGTTTGGGGGAAGGACGAAGGCGAGACGTGCCGATTTCTCGAGGCACTCGATGTGGCGTTGCCAGGACTAGATGACCAGTTATACCCTAAAGATAAACAAACAAAAAATACATCTCGTAAGGGGTGACCACAAACAAATCACCTCCACGTCGCCCTGTCCTCTTCCATTTAGCTGCACTCCCTGAAGTCCCCCCCCCCCACTCCTATGTTCATCTCCACCATTGGATCACTCCATCTCATCCTGGTCTCTCCATCCTCCTCTCCCACCCCACCTCGCTCACACACACCCTTCCAGCCATTCCCTCATGCTCCATCCTCTCCACGTGGCCAAACCATCCCACAGTATTTCTCTTAACACTTTCAGTCACATCCACGTCAACACCACAACGCTCCTTTACTTCCTCATATGTCTATGGAACTCCAGATGCTCCTCTTAAATAATTTATTTTCAAGCTCACTCTTGACTTGTATCTTTCCAACAGGGTCCAAGCTTCACTTTTTTGTTTTTTGTTTTTGTTATAGTGGGGTCCACGATACTGTCATGCCAGGGCCGGATCCAGCACTTTGGAAATTCTTTTTTATTCTTTGCAGAATTGCTAATTAATGCAGCACAGTTCTAACAAGGTGGTACTCCTGAGGTGGATGGCAAGCTGGAACTCCCGTTTCACTAGCCCTCAGGACCTGTTCCTGACCATTTTCCTTAGCTGAACCTTTTCAGTGTTTTCATTAACACAGAAAGTAGGCCATCCAACTTTCTACACAACACTACATGCACATTAGATATCACACCTATTTCCATCCCCCTTTGTTTTTATGAACGGAGGACACCTGTAATGTGGTGAGTGTTTTTTTTTTTTCCCCTTTCCCTATTCATCTTCTTCCATCCATCCATCCATCATCCAATCCTACGTTGCCCCATGAGGAGCGTAGGAGCCCGGGGCTAGGCAGTTGGTCCTGATATTTACGATGAGAGTGACCATTCTCACTCATCCCTGAGTGGCATTACGTGAGCAATAAACCCCAACCATCCCTTGGATATAAACCTTCACCGGCTCAATCCGACTGGAGCGCAATAATTACCCACTAAACCACCAGGCGCCAAAATTTGGTTATGTGGTTACCACCCAGCGTAGTAAATGGTTTCCTGGTGTACAGGAAACAATTTGGCTTGTCACTCAGTGTAGAGTCACCTAAAGGCAGAGGGAAGAGGAAAGAATGAAGGAAAGAAAGACGACGAGGGAGTGTAAAGTCACCGTAGGCAGAAGGACGAGGAAAGAATGAAGGAAAGAAAGACAGAATAGGATGGAAGGAAAGAAAGATGGAGGAGAGGAAAGGGCAGACACCCAGGAGCAGCACTACATCGAGTGAGTGGATGGTGAGCGCCCCCTTAAAAAAAAAAATAAATAAATAAATGAATAACCAACCAAATTAAAATGCACTATGCTTGCTTCAGTCACTGGAGTATGATAATATAGGCAAATGCAAGTGCAATAAGATGCAGTAAGATATTTATTGAGTATATTTTGGAAAATAACATCGTTCTTTTAGCATAAGCAATGATTGGTCTGCCAAAAATTGTGGCGGGGGGGTGGGGGGGGGAAGGTGGCATATGTCCCCCATCCGTGTCTGCATGTAGCGACTTTCGTACTTTCATTATCACTTCACTATACTTCATCGCTGCTGCCAGGAAGCCAGCAACGTTTCTCCGCTATTGCATCCTTTCAAGTACTTCATCTTCTAAACTCCCACCCAAACTCATCACATGTCTAAGCACTTGAATGCACTCCCATTCTCCGTTGCCTCACAATGCAGCCTAACTATGCATGCTGTAACTGCATTTCTCTCAGTGACTATAACTTATTTTCTTATCTATGGTTTACTTTTTTATTCCGTTTCCTACGTACACTCCCAAACTCATTCACCAAGCCTTGCAGCTCACATTCGTCTTCTTTAAACAGTACAGTATCTTCAGCAAACAGCACTACATGAAGTTTGCACAGCCTGCCCTCGCCCATTAAAGACACTCAACATCTATCTATCTATCTATTGCCAGAAGCCATAATCCCATAAGGGGTGGTAATTTGACTTTGAGTTATTTGTTTTACGGGGAGGGGCACTAACCCTCCACCAACCCACTTGTTGACACGTAGGGAGCACGTATGGTTTGGTTATATGGTTACCACCCAGCATTGTAAATGGTTTCTTGGCTTCCAGGAAACCATTTGGCTTGTCACTCAATGTAAAGCCACCTGTAAAGGAAAGAAAAGCAATAAGAAGTGACAGGAAAGATGGGAGAAATAGGAAGAGAGGAGAGCAGGCACAGAAAAAGAATGATAAAGAATAAGGAAGAAGTAGGCAGCACTACATCAAGTGAGTGCCTACTTCTTCCTTAGCCTTTGTCATTCTTTTTCTGTGCCTGCCCTCCTCTCTTCCTATATCTCCCATCTTTCCTGTCACTTCTTATTGCTTTTCTTTCCTTTACAGGTGGCTTTACATTGAGTGACAAGCCAAATGGTTTCCTGTAAGCCAAGAAACCATTTACAACGCTGGGTGATAACCATATAACCAAACCATACGTGCTCCCTACGTTTCAACAAGTAGGTTGGTGGAGGGTTAGTGCCCCTCCCCATAAAACAAAAAACTCAATGTCAAACGGCCACCCCTTACGGGATTATGGCGTCTGGCAATAGATAGATAGATAGATATATGTTGAGTGTCTGTAATGGGCGAGGGCAGGCTGTGGAAACTTCATGCTTGGAAATATTCTAGTCTCCTTGTCGTTTTCTTCCTTCACAACAAAATTCTACTTAGGAGATGGGGATGATCATGAGTCTGTTAATGAACGTTCTGCTGGGTAACTTTGGCGAGTCATGGCGTGATAACCGCCAACTGGCAAATTACTTCCTTTGAACACTCCCCCTTATAAAAACAATGAAAGGAATGTCAGGCACATTTTCTAACCAAACACGATAAAACCTACTCGTATTTCTCTTTAAAAAAGTAAAGGTGTTCGCTTTTACTTATATTACAAGTTCTTTATAAAATGTTGTGCTGCATTTCACCTTGAGCGTTTGGTGAAAATAAAGGTCAAGGAATGTTTTATTGTGCATAGACAGTTTTTGGTGTACTTGTGAGTAAGACTGTGTAACTAACAATTATTTGCGCACAGCTGAATTATCGGCAGAAATGTCAAGAATAAAGAGTAAAAATATAAAACGAGTACCAGCGAAGCAACAGATTCAGAAATAAAATGTTCTAGTCTCTAGCTGTAGGGTACTGGGTGACTAATGACTTACCTTCCATGGTCTGATGTATCATATATACGACTAGCGTTTGCCCGCAAAATTTGTGGGACTAATTGCCAACCCATAAGAAGATGTTTGTAAATACCATTATATTTGTTTCCACACCGTTATTGAGCCCACAGTGACCAACTCTGACCAAAAAGTCGAAAAAAAATATATATATTTTCGCATACTTTCACGTGTCGTGATTTTCGAAAAAAAAAAAAAAAAAAAAAAAAAGTCGCCGTCGCTTCGTGCACGACGTCCCTTTTTTTTTTTTTTTTTTTTTTTTTCTGACACTCTCTGGTCTTACTCCGACCTAATGCAAAAAGGATTAGGTCGATGTCTGTTATCGTTATCGTTCAATAAGCGACCAAACGCACGGGCAGACCTTTTTCCGTGCCGCGATTCCAACAATTTCAAGCCATCACGTCGAGTACGATCGCCAGAATTTTTGCCTGGTATTTTTCTGACACTCCGTGGACTTACCGCAGCCTAATAGTAAAAGACTTAGGTTGTTATCTATTACCGTTCTTGTAAAAGAAATGAACAAACGCACAGACACTCACACATACATGGCTTCACTTTATTATTTAGATAATCTTACCTGTGTGTGTGTGTGTGTGTGTGTGTGTGTGTGTGTGTGTGTGTGTGTGTGTGTGTGTGTGTGTGTGTGTGTGTCTTGAAGTAGAAAAAGGTTTTCAAAGAAACCTGGCAGGGTGGTTACATTTGGACCACACATGGGCTCATTTCAATATCATGTCTATTGAAGTTTTCTAAAAGGTGTGTTTTCACCACTGACTGTTCTCACTAGTTTTCCGTTGTGTGCGTTACGTGCAATGCATCAGGAATTTTCTGTGGATTTTCTTGCTCCTGCGTCGAGGCATAAATCGTTGGGTTCGAGCAAAACAAAGCACGGTCCAGTAGCAGGTACCATGTGAGCAAGTGCTGAACCGCCTGATAGGGTGGCCAAGCACTTGTCAAATATACAACAGTTCTAACCTTATGTGTGGGGCGGGGGGTGCAGCCGAAACCGGAAAAAGGAAATGCGATGAAACTTGGCAGGATGGTTGCATTTGGGTTACAGATGGGCTGAATTCAATTTCATGTCGATTGAGATATTCTAAAGAGGTGTTTTGGTCCCTGATAACTGTCCCCAATGACTTTACCTTACGCAGAATGCTTCCTACGGGCGCTGTCATGCATCAACGCAGCTATTCTTCGGCTTGGAGCAGCGGGATGTGCACTGAAAAACAGCCTTCATTTGAACAGTCAAATATTGCACAAATTCCAGTTTTCCTCAATAAAATGTATATCACTGGCATCGATATACAACTCTGCGTGTAATGGTGCAAAAACTATTGCAGGAAGATGCATAGTTTTTGAGCCTTTCCTATGTAACTGAGAACAACTCCTGGCTGGAGGGAGGAAAACATCAATACATCACTAAAATCTGGTCATCTTCAAAGCCCAGTTACTACACTTGAAAATTAAATACAAGATATTGTCACCGTTGGCATCTGTGCTATGCTGCACATTCACCTGTGTAAACAGATTCCCCATCCATTTAGCAAGTGTTGAGCTTGCAAGATGACTGAAACCGAGCCCATGTAGCTGGAAATGATTGAGATTCGAAGGTGAAGCCAGAGATCCCTCCACAAGAGCAAGTGTGTAGCGGCCCGGTATGGCCGGGAAGCACTTGTTAATTTCAGGTGATGTTTAAGTCAGAATATAGGTTGTGTATTTTTTAATAATAATAATAATAATAATAATAATAATGATGATGATGGTGATGATGATAACAAAATGCACCAAGCACCTGCAACACCCGCGCTCACCAGTTTGTCTATGGGCTGAACATTTGATTTTATCGAATGATCATGACTTTCGATCATTTATGTATAAAATAAAATTATTTCCTTCTTGACTGACCCTAAACCCTTCCACCAGCTTTGATCTAAGTTGGACCTCAACAGATTGAGCAGCCCTTGTCCTGTGACCTTGATCTTTGACCTATTGTTCTTAAAATCTCTTCATTCTTGGCTGATCCTCAGTAACCAAGTTTGGTCTAAATCGCACCATAACTGTTTGAGTTAGAGAGCTGAATACTCGTACCTCATCTTGCCCTGTGCTCTTGATCTTTCATGGACTGTTCTGAAATTAAAATCCCTTGATCCTCGTTTCATCCAGAACACTCTCACAAACTGTCCTAAATCGGGTAGGAAATGTTTAAGTGGAATTCCATTTGTGGTCTTGACCTTTGATCTTTCCCTTGACCTTGACATTTAATTGAATTACTTTACTTTTGCCCTACCCTGAGCTCTTCCACAGTGTTTGCTCTAAAAAGGATAAGACTGTTTCGGTTCACCTTCCCATTTGACCTTGATCTTTGATCTATTGTTCTGAAAAATTTGAGGTCAGCCCCTTGACTGACGCTCACCCCACCCACCAAGTTTGACTTGGATCGTATGAGAACTGTCTTATTATTATTATTTTTTTTTTCACATACAGACATGGGTCGAACTTTGACATTGTCCTGTGACCTTGATCTTTGAAGGTTCTCAAAGTGACTCCCTTCTTTCTTGCCAATCCGTCAACCCTTCCACCAAGTTTGGTCTAAGATGGATAAAAATTGCATAAGTTTATCTTGCTAAGTCAAAATTTGACCTTGATCTTAGACCAGTTGTTCTAAAAAACAATATGTTAATTCTTTGGTTGGCCCTCAACCCTTCCACTAAGTTTAAAGTCGGATGAAAACTGGGCCATTTTGTTCACACACACACACACACACACACACACAAACACACACACACACACACACTCCAACTAAAACAATACGTTATTCTAGCTTCTTGAGCATTGGTGTTATAATAAAAAAAACTAGAAAGCACTCGGAGATAGCATACCTCCGCTAACGCAAATACAATTTGTGATTTAATGCTGTAATTTCTTTTTCCTACCATAAGAAACCTTTACCATCTCACGCAGTCAGTAAATTGGACGTCTGAGTTAGCCTTCTTACTCAGCGTCACGAGGCGCACTTCGCCGCCAACGCCAATAAAGTTTGTAATTTTCTGCCTTCAGATCCGGATCCTCCTCGAAAGCTAATCACCTCATCCTTGACCCACTGGCCACCTCTCCACCAAATTTCATTGAGGTTTGATAACTTTTTATCTTTCTTACGATATCTTAAATGCAAGCAGACAGACAGAGGTTAATACATAACGTCTCCGAGAATGCAGCATCCTCGTCCTGCAGGTGGTCTAAGGGTCGAGTATTTGACTGTGACTTGTGATAATTGACATTCGACCTGTTAAGATCGAATTGTTTCAGGCTTGCTGGACTTCCACCATCTTTGGTTTAAGTCGGATCAAAATGGCTAGAGTTGACCTCGCCCTGCAACCTTGATCTTTGACCTGATATTCTCACGACTGAATCTCTTCATCCGTTGTTGATCATTACTCTTTCCACCAAGTTTGGTCCAAATCGGATCAGAACTGTTTGAACTGACTTTGCCCTGTGGTTTTGATCTTTGACCTATTGCTTTCTTTAGAATCTCGTCATACTTCGCTGACCCTCACCCTTCCACCAACTTGGATTTCAATCTAATCAGAACTATTTAATTTTATAAGGTTGGTCATTTGACCTTAGCCTTTAACACACACACACACACACACACACACACACACACACACACACACACACACACACACACAGTCTTAACTTTGGCCCAAAAAAAAAACTGTTGCTAAGATGTAAGGTTGCATGTTTTCTTTAACCCATACAGCCTGAGGACCCTATTGATAATTTAGGCTCTCCACGTTGACAGACGGTTTTTTTTTTAAGTTTAAAGAATTAGCCTGGTAGCGCAAGGTTTATGAAAGCAAAATGTAATCCCTTCAGTAAAAACGCCTCTCCTAAGAAAAAAAAGAAAAAAGAAAAAGAAAACAGAAAACGGAAAGATAAAATTTCGAAACTAATACGAATGAAGTGAGAAGCACGACCTCGAAGTGAAGTAGTCAAAACCTAACCTACCGAGGATGGAGTTCAGTGTGAAGTATTAAACAGGCATCACAGAACTTCACACACTGATCTGTATCTATCTACCTGTAACCAGATGCCGCAATCCAGTAAGAGGTGGCCGTTTGACTCTGAGTTAGTTGTTTTACGGGGAGGGGCATTAACCCTTCACCAACCCGCTTCCTGAAACGTAGGGAACACGTATGGGTTAATTATATTGTTACCACCCAGCGTTGTAAATGGTTTCCTGGCTTACACGAAACCATTACACTTCACTCAATGTAAAGCCACCTGAAAAGGAAAGAATAATAATAAAAAGTGACAGGAACGATGGAAGAAATAGGAAGAGAGGAGGACAGACACAGAAATAGAATGGTAAAGGTGAAGGAAGAAGTGGGCAGCATTACATCAAGTGAGTGGATGATGGTCGTCGCCACTTACCATTGATGTTATTGTTAATTTGACCCATCAGTACGGTTATGTATTTTGTATTTATTCTTACTGCCACGAGACGATTTTCTATGCAACTTTGAAATGACGTCTGCTGCTGTAGAGGTTGAAGGCTGCGTCTAACCCCTCCAGTGCCAAAAGTTAGTTCTACGATGAATAAACAAGTCTGGAGATACTCATGCACCTGGAAAAACAGCAATAAATACACAAATAAATTACTATAAATACGTCATGGGGTTAAGTGTTCTCCCTCTCAATACGCTTATTTATTGTCGTTCTTATTCTGATGCATTTATTCACTAGTCTCTGTTTTCATACTCTGTTTTTATTTTATTATAATAATAATTATTATTTTTTTTGTGGCTGTTGTTATTAGGATGCTGCAAATATTTCTCTCTCTCTCTCTCTCTCTCTCTCTCTCTCTCTCTCTCTAAGTTTTCCACCTTATCACCATCACCATTATAATCAGGTGAAAATCCAGTGCAGGACAAAAGACCTCCCTTCCTTTTCCTACCCGTGTCGATTGATTTCTTCTCTGGGCAAATATGCACCAAGGGAATACTATGTTTTGCCTGGAGTATTTAATTCTTATATAAGCTAATTATTTGCCTGCTTGCGTAGTGGTTAGAACACCCCAGTCCAGGCAACTGTTATGTATAGGTTCCATCCGCAAGCAGTGACCGGAGGTATGTCGTTCATGTAATGCCATCAGATGAATGATGCTGGTCACCTACCCCCTGACTCAACTGGACTACAGAACCCTACCCTCAGTCCTCTACGCCTTGAAGGGGGTGATACAGGATTGGCTGGTGTCTGCTAATTATCATCATTATCTTTATCATCATCTTCATGCAAACTCTGTCACCCACTAATTTGCTATTACTCCTACTCCTTTCTATGTAAGTTATGTCGTTCAGGCCGAGTCGTCTCTTATGTATTGTAATACTGCTGGTCACAGACGATTTGATTCAGCATAGGAGAGATTTTACGAAGTGGACGAATAAGACATAGCCTTCATTAAAACCTTGAATACGGGAGGTCCTTCCTAGTTCAGTAGGATCGTCTGGAGGCAGCAAGAATATAGATAAAATGACGTTCTTGGACTGCACGGGTCAAAAGCTACTGATAACCTGAACGGGATGTAGTATTGTATCAACTTCTTTTAAACTCATTTACCACGTCTGTCTTTTTTTTTTTTTTTTCCTTGCTGCATCCAGGCCATTTAATTCAGCTTTCAAAACTCCTCGTACTGACTGGGTTAATGGTTTATAGTTTATGATACCTTTCCTCGCCTCCTTTGGACATAAGCTATATCCATAGTTACTGTCTTTCCGAGAAAATTCTAATTTTCATCGAAAATAAAGTTCAGAAGAAAATGGCGTGGGGAGTTTGTGAAGAACACCGTCTGCCACTTAAAAATTCTCTCTGTCTCTGTCTCTGTCTGTCTGTCTCTCTCTCTCTCTCTCTCTCTCTCTGTTCATCCATCTATTCATCCATCCATCCATCAATCCATCTATCAGTCTATCTATCTGTCTATCTATCTATTCATCCATTTATCCATCCGTCCGTCCGTGTGTTCGTCTGTTCGTCCGTCCATCCTTCCGCCCACTCGTCCGTCCGTCCGTCCGTCCATCCTTCCGCCCACTCGTCCGTCCGTCCGTCCGTCCACCCGACCATCCGTTCGTCCATTAGTGCGTCAGTCAGTCCGTCCTTTCATCCGTCCATCCATCCGTCCGTCCGTCTATCCATCCATCCATCCATTCATCCATTAATCCATCTGTCCGTCCGTCCGTCCGTCTATCCATCCATCCATCCATTCATCCATTAATCCATCTGTCCGTCCGTCCGTCCGTCCATCCATCCATCTGTCCTTTCATCCGTCCGTCCGTCCATCCATCCATCCATCCATCCATCCATCCATCCGTCCATCCATCCATCCATCCATCCATCCATCCATCTGTCCGTCCATCCATCTGTCCGTCCATCCATCCATCCGTCCATCCATCCGTCCGTCCATCCATCCGTCCGTCCATCACTCCATCCATCCATCCGTCCGTCCGTCCATCCATTCGTCCGTCCATCCATCCATCCGTCCATCCATCCGTCCGTCCATCCATTCGTCCGTCCATCAATCCATCCATCCATCCGTCCGTCCATCCATCCATCCATCCATCCGTCCGTCCATCCATTCGTCCGTCCATCCATCCATCCATCCATTCGTCCGTCCATCCATCCATCCATCCATTCGTCCGTCCATCCATCCATCCATCCGTCCATCCATCCATCCGTCCGTCCATCCATCCGTCCGTCCATCCATCCGTCCGTCCGTCCGTCCATCCATCCATCCATCCATCCATCCGTCCGTCCATTCATCCATGCATCCATTCGTCCGTCCATCCATCCATCCATCCATCCATCCTGAGCAACATACTCTATTCCAGAAAGATGGTCTCCATTTAAACTCGGTAGGTGCGGCACGGCTAGGTAGACTCTTACACGATAAAGTCGCCCTCTTCAAATAAAAAAACGCGGAACGTCCAGGAGCAGTAACCTCAACGTAAATACCCGCAGAGTCAGAACACCAACTGTTTGGGACGGAATTAAAGTCTTCTATGTTAACGCACGTAGTCTACGTAACAAGTTAGAGGATTTAAAATCTCTTATTTTCCTAGAAAACTATGACACTGTTGGCATCACAGAGTCCTGGATTAACACATATGACCGTGACTTTCTGACGGAATACTCACTAACAGGGTACAATATTTTCAGCTGTGAGCGACCTCATCGAGCTGGTGGCGGTGTTTTACTATATGAGAAAACTAGTCTCCACCCCCTTGTGCTATCCAAACCCAGTATTACCAACATAGATGCCAGTTATGTTCAGCTAAGTATTAATTCACACAAAATAAATAAATGTCTCGTCTATCGTCCTCCAGCACAGTCAACTGAGACAGATGAAAAACTTTATGATCAAATTGCGGAAATTTGTTGTCAAGAGGATAGCGTAATTTTTGGAGACTTTAACCTACCGGTAACAAAGTGGGGTGAACCGCTAACGGCACACTCAGGACAAGAGCTTTACACTAATCTTCAAGAAAGCGCTCTTTCCCAACATGTAGAATACCCAACGAGAGGAAACAATATCCTAGACATCATCTTCACTACAAATGATAACCCAGTCAACAACGTTGAAATAGGACCTGAGTTTAGTTCCAGTGATCACCGAATTATACAGTTTAATATTACTACTGAAAAAGTAAAAGAAATGGAGAGCAAAGAAAAGGTCCCAGATTATCGTAGAGCCGATTTCACTAGGCTCAGAGTGCTACTTGCAACTGCGGATTGGATTCAAATGTCTGAAACTGATGACATAAACTAAGCATGGGAAATATTCTCCAAAAAATTTAACGAAGCGGTAAAGTCATGTGTGCCACTACACAACAGGCGTCCAGCTGGTAATAGTAAACCAAAGTGGTGGTCCAGTGAAATTAAAAGAAACTTAATAGCCAAAAAACAGGCATAGGTGCTACCATAAATATAAAACTACACAAAATAATGATGATAAATTACAGTACGAAAGTCTATGCCACATATCGAAAAGACTTATTAAACAAAGCAAAAGAGCACTGGAGATCCACATTGCTAATACTTTTATTAAATCCTAAAGAATTTTACAGTTACATTAGAAAGAAAAAGGTTATGACTACATCAGTAGGTCCTCTAGAAACGAAAAGTGGCAAACACACAGAAAATGAGGTCGAAATGGCAAACATTCTTAACGATTACTTTGCGTCTGTTTTTACAGTTGAAAACACCACCAGAAACCTACTGCTACCCACAAACCAAGCAAATAGCACAGTCCTTAGTAACTATGCTATCCATAATAACGATATCCTTTCAGCCATAAATAGTGCGAACATAAACAAAACCCCTGGCCCCGATAAAATATCACCGAGAATTCTCAGAGAAGCAAAAAATGAGTTACTGCTGCCACTCTCTGTCTTATTCAATAAATCGTTAAGTGCTGGGAAAGTTCCATGCGAATGGAAACTAGCAAATGTAACACCTATTTTCAAAAAAGGAAATGAGTCGCACCCAGGAAATTACAGACCAATCAGCTTAACATCAATAGTGTGCAAGTTAATGGAAAAAATCATAAGAGATAAAATACTTAATTATCTAGAAGAAAATAATATAATTAAAGACTCGCAGCATGGATTCAGACATCGTCGTTCATGCTTAACTAACTTACTGGATATCTTCCATGATGTTTACAAATCATACGATGACTCAAGAGCAGTAGATATAATTTACCTCGACTTTCAGAAAGTATTATTTGACACTGTCCCTCACAAGCATCTCATGAGCAAAATAGAGGCACATGGAATAAAAGGAAATACACAGAAATGGGTACAAGACTGGCTTTCAGACCGAAAACACCGTGTTGTGATAAACGGAAAGGAATCCAAATGGCGTAATGTGATCAGTGGCGTTCCCCAAGGCTCAGTACTTGGACCAATACTTTTTATTATCTATATAAATGATATTGATGAGGGTCTAAATTGTAATGTATCCAAATTTGCAGATGATACTAAAATAACCAGTAAAGTAACTTCAAAATTGCAGTGGCAGGAGTTACAATATGACCTTAATACTTTAGCAAGCTGAGCAGAAAAATGGCAAATGAAATTCAACACAGAAAAATGTAAAGTACCTCATATTGGAAGTAACAACGTCCATGCGAACTACAAAATGAACAATATCCAGTTATCAAGTACAGACAATGAAAAGGATCTTGGTGTAATAATATCAAATGACCTAAAACCAAGTAAGCAGTGCACCAAGGCGGTTAAAATTGCAAACAAGCTGGTGGGTTTTATTGGAAGAACTTTCGAGTTTGAATCGGAAAGTCATACTTGCCTTGTACAACTTACTAGTGTGCCCCCATCTTGAGTATTGTGTGCAATTCTGGTCTCCGTACTACAGAAAGGACATTGAAAAATTAGAGAAAATTCAGCGAAGAATCACAAAAATGATACCACGACTTAGAAACAAGCCACATGAGGAACACCTTGAAGAACTTAAATTATTTAGCCTAACGAAGCGCAGGTTAAGAGGGGACCTTACTGAAGTTTTCAAAATCATGAAGGGATATGACAACTTAGACATGAATAAATATTTTGATCTAGACCAGTCGAGTCAAACCAGAAGTAATGGCTGCAAAATTATGGGAAAGTGTTTCCAATCCCATGAAGCAAAATACTTCTTCTTTAACAGAGTTGTAAATATCTGGAACAGATTACCCTCAGATACCGTGAACAGTATCTCAATTGAGACATTCAAAAACAAAATAGACAGGTATTTGCACGAAAATCCTCAGCTGACTCTTTTTCTGTCCGAATAACTTGCTTTTATAGCTACGTGTAAGTTCATTCCCCTTTTGTCTACAAGACACCCTGTAAACAACATACCCGTACATAGTGTCGCGTCACGTCATTATACATTTATCAAATTATTCGATGCAAATAAAGTAATATAAGCACAGATTAGGATCTGCACAGATAACCCTGAGTTTACGGTCACTACTCTTACTTTCGACCTGTGATGGGCTGTGGATCACTGAGGGTCCCTGTTAGTCAAGTGACCACCATCGGGATTTTTTTAATGTACCAGGGATCACTGCTTCAGGATGAAACTTGTGTACTTGTCCCACATGGAAGAGTTCCTTGTCCCAGTGGAGTGAACGGAGCTAGGGCCTGATTGACTGCTGCCTACCTTAACCTGCCTCATCCCGACCACTTTTCCACCACTGACTCCCCCCAATCCCGACCATTTTTGGACATTTTTTTTTTTTTGGCTCAAACCTCCGCTTTTGGTGAGAAACATCGAAAGATCATAGAGAAATCGCTCACCTGAGGTTTAAAATACTCGAAACAGGTAGCAGTACCTCCTCACCTTACTGTGTTTTCTATCAGGCTGGCTCCAAAGAAAACGAATTCTATGTGAGTGTAACCATTCCACACCACTCACAAAGGGTATTTATTTATTTATTTGGTACGAATTTATATGTAGTACGAGAGAATATTGGTTTTCACACAGTAATATAGGCAATATAAGCATTGTTTCACTCATGAAACATATCAACATACCTGACCTTTTTTGGTGACATTACCTGATCATCATTTCTGACTGTTTCTTCCTCTAATGCTATGTAAAGTTTGTCCTCCACATTTTCATCGATTGGGGAATCACTCTGGCCCTGAATTTCGTACCGTGGCATGACATGGCTTTACTGGCCAGGTCACTGGTAACAGGCGAATTGCTGAGACAATGGCATGCTGGGGGGGGGGAGGTCATGCTGGGTAAGGCATTGTCCCTGCCTGACATCTTGTAGAGGAAGATGTCCCGTGTATACGTACCAAAAATAACTTGCGAGATTTGAAAATTGTGCAAATTAGGGACCTTGCAATTGATTCGCATAGATGAACGTCAACGGGATTGGCAGTGACAAAACGTGTGGACGTTAATTCACGTCGACAGGACGCCGTGGGTTAAAAGCGTCAGGCAAGGCTGCTGCACCACCCCTAAACATCCACACTGCACAGCCCCCTCGTGTCTACAAGACACCCCTTAAACTTAACATAGCATCACGTAATGTCATTATACATTTTTCAGTTTACTCAGTGCAAATGAGGTAATATGCAGTAAGCACAGATTAGGATCTGCACAGATAGCCCTGAGTTAACGGTCACTACGCTTACTTTCGACCAGTGATGGGCTGTGGATCACTGAGGGTCCCTGTTATTCAAGTGATCACCATCGGGATTTTTTTAATATACCAGGGGTCACTGCTTCAGGAGGAAACTTGTGTGTACTTGTTCCACATGGGAGAGTTCCTTGTCTCAGTGGAGTGAACGGAGCTATTGACTGCTGCCTACCTAAAAAGCGCCAGGCAAGGCTACCGCACCACCCCTAAACATCCATGATGTGCATTGCACATCCACGATGTGCACTGTGCAGCCCCCTCATATCTAAGACACACATCGTATATATTTCAATCTCCCCAATGCAAAGAAAGCAATATAAGCACAGATTAGGATCTGCACAGATAACCTTGAGTTAATTGTTACTACTCTCACTTTCGACCTGTGATGGGCTGTGGATCACTAAGGGTCCCTGTTAGTCAAGTGACCACCATCGGGATTTTTTTAATGTACCAGGGGTCACTGCTTCAGGAGGAAACTTGTGTACTTGTCCCACAGGGGAGAGTTCCTTGTCTCAGTGGAGTGAACGGAGCTAGGGCCTGACTGACTGCTGCCTACCTCAAAAGCACCAGGCAAGGCTGCCACACCACCCCTTAACATCCACACTGTGCAGTGTGTAGTTTCCACGTTATGTCAACAGACTTCCCATAAACTCAATGTACCGGTTTATAATGTCATGCCGTACCTATTACTTTATTTGATTACTTTCTCTTTCAGGTTACTCAGTCGGGTAGCTTATAGACAAAGTATTAGAGAATGTGACTTTTCCTTTCCAGTTTTTCCTATGAAATTTTCATGTCAGTTTTTCCATGCTGCATGGTGATTATTCTCACTTTTTCCTGGAGGGTTTGGTGGTGGGGGAAGCCTTCTTGCTTTACTATCCTTATCCTTCTGCATGTAGAGTTAGATCTTGTAGTCATAGTTTTCTCTGTATCAAGCTGCCTCGAAAGGACCATAAGGTCTGTTGCTGTTTGCTTTCCTATGTAATCCTATGTAATCCGTCCGTCCCTCCATTCGTCCGTCCATCCATCCATCCATCCATCCGTCCGTCCATCCATCCATCCATCCATCCGTCCGTCCATCCATCCGTCCGTCCATCCATCCATCCGTCCATCCATCCGTCTCTCCATCCATCCGTCCGTCCATCCGTCCATCCATCCATCCGTCCATCCATTCGTCCGTCCATCCATCCGTCCGTCCATCCATTCGTCCGTCCATCCATCCATCCATCCATCCATCCATCCGTCCATCCGTCCATCCATCCATCCATCCGTCCGTCCATCCATCCGTCCGTCCATCCATTCGTCCGTCCATCTAGCCATCCATCCATCCATCCATCCGTCCGTCCTCCATCCATCCATCCATCCGTCCGTTCATCCATCCATCCAGCCACTCATCCATCCGTCCTCAATCCGTTCATCTGTTAATCCATCTGTCTGTCTCTCTGTCCGTTTCCCTTCATCTGCCTACCAGTCCATCTATCTATCTATCTATCCATGTATCTGTCCATGTATGTATCTGCCTGTCTGTCTGTGTGTATGTCTGTTTATTTCTGTCTTTATCTGCCTACCAATCCATCTACCTTGCTTGCTAGGTAGGTAGGTTGCTTGCCGCTCATTTCCTCTTTATCTGTCTACCGATCAATCAGTCAATTTCTCACTCTCTCTCTCTCTCTCTCTCACACACACACACACACACACACACACACACACACCAGGAAGAACGCATCTGAACTAGACTTACAATGACTGACACTTATTATGTGATTTATAAAGAAAACCAAACACTGGTAACTGCAGAAAGCATTAAAGAATGTGATGTGTGAACGCCAAGATGACATAAAATTGCATCTTCTTCTTCCTTGTCTCTTCTTCTTCTTGAGCAACTGTAACATAATCTGCAACATAGCTTTCCTCCTCCTCCTCCTCCTCTTCATCTTCCTTTTCTCCTTCTTCTTCTTCGTGAGTTGCATTCACTTTGGCATAAAACACTTCATGGCACCTTAGCGATTGTTATCGCAGATCATACACCATCATGCTCTCTTGTATATGATCTGAGTCTTTTTAACACTGATATAATATCCACCAGCGCCATAGTTGGCGATAATAAAGATGCATTAGAAAAAAGAAAAAAAGAGATCGCTAGTGGGATTCGCTACGAAATATCCACAGCCAGCGCCATGACGCCCCAGCATGTTTACCGATGCAATATAAACAAACCACGGTGGCGAGCGGACACGTAGACCAAATATTTTACCGTACTAGTTTTAGAAGGGATGCTGGCACCTTACCCTTATCGATATACAGGATGGTCCATACATAAAGCTCCTCCTCCACTCCACTAGGTTGTTTCCTGTTTTGCGAGGACAGCACAGTCAGCATTATCATCTATCCATCCATCCATCCATCATCCAATCCTACGTTGCCCCATGAGAAGCGTAGGAGCCCGGGGCTAGGCAGCTGGTCCTGACATTTAAGATGAGAGTGACCAACCTCACTCATCCCTGAGTGGCATTACGTGAGCAATAAACCACAACCATCCCTTGGATATAAACCTTCACCGGCTCAATCCGATTGGAGCACAATAATTACCCACTAAACCACCAGGCGCCAAAATTTGGTTATATGGTTACCACCCAGCGTAGTAAATGGTTTTCTGGTGTACAGGAAACCATTTGGCTTGTCACTCAGTGTAATCACCCACAGGCTGAAGGAAGAGGAAAGAATGAAGGAAAGAAAGACAGAAGAGAGAGTGTAATGTCACCCGTAGGCAGAAGGACGAGGAAAGAATCAAGGAAAGAAAGATAGAAGAAGATGGAAGGAAAGAAGGATGGAGGAGAGGAAAGGGCAGACACCCGAGAGCTGCACTACATTGAGTGAGTGTACCATCTACCTCCATCATTTTAATTTTCCTACTGGCACCGCCACCCCCAGTGCCCACACTAGCAAACTCAGCCGTCCCCACAGCTAATGGGCTACTGCCAGGTGAGCTGGTAGTGAAGCGCTAAATACGGCCCAGCCTTTAATCTGTAGCCCACATTACACGAGTATTATCTTGGATTATATTCCTGCAGGGGCGTCAGCAGGATTTTTTGTAAGGGGGGGGGCAAAATAAAAGAAATTATACATATATGTGCGGCTATAAATATATCAAAATACACACACACTCTAAATAGGCATAGGCATATACTTACATGAGTTACAAGACTTACACCAAATGCATAGTGACAGAATGCATGAATCGACTCAGATCACTCAACCATCCTTGAACAAGAACTGAAACACACTTTGGAATTCCAAGGGGGGCAACTGCCCCCCCTTGTCCCCCGCTCCGGACGCCCATATACTCCTGTCTTTTCAATATCGACACCAATTGAAAAAAAAAAAAAAACATTAAAAGGGATTATTAACGCGGCTAACACAGAATTCCATCTATATACCTATAGCCAAACGTATAATCCCGTAAGGGATGGCCGTTTGATTTTGAGTTAGTTGTTTTACGAGGAGGGGCACTAACCCTCCGCCAACCCACTTGTTGACATGCAGGGAACACGTATGTGTTTAAACTGGCAAAAATAATGGGTTTAGTGAGCCACCACAGCTGAGGAGAAGACGAGCCTAAAACGTCCACGTCATCACACACACACACAAACAAACACACAGGGGAACCGGGTGTATAAAGAAATCATCCTCTGTTGTTTGGAAAGTATACGGAAATAAACACATCACAGTCATAATCACCTTTATATTTTTGCCAACGCCAGACCGGAAAAACTACGCCTGCTTTCTCTAGCCAGCTGGTCTGAGGCAATGACTGGCGGGAACAGGTAAGACCAAAATACCAGAACGCTTAGGGAGGGTGAGCACACTGGTATGGATGATCCCCCTCCAAAAAACGATGAATCCTGCTCGTTTTTGTAGTATAAGGGGAGTGGAGGGGGTTGCTGAAGACGGTGATCGGACATTTCGGCCACGGATGTTTGGGCCAAGGACATTTTGGCCATGGGGCACCAACCTTGGACGTTTTGGCCACGGAAGGTAGGACACTGGTGCCACGGGACAAAAAAATTAAAAAAAAAAAAAAAAAAAAGAATTTTCCTTACAATAGCATTTTATTTCATTTCACAGTTTACTATTTACACATATTTAAAAAAGTTGTTGCAAGTAAAAAGTAACACAGACGAAATCGATTTTATGGCAACTACTGTATTTACACACACACACACACACACACACATATATATACATACATATATATATATATATATATATATATATATATATATATATATATATATATATATATATATATATATATATTACTATTCACGTATATTTAAAAAGTTGATCCAAGTAAAAAATAGCACAGGTGAAATCGATTTTATGGGTACTATTTACATACGAGTATATATACATATATTACTATTTACATATATTTAAAAAGTTGATCCAAGAAAAAAATAACACAGGTGAAATCGATTTTATGGCTACACGTTGGGCTGTCCACCTCCAAGGTTGTGGTTGATGCCACCAAGCAACTCTGGGATTGTCTTCTTGCCTTCTTTCTGGTCGACCACAAGGTTGTTGAGGCACGTCTGGAGTTCCTAGTACACATTCTTCCCACACTTAGCAGGGCGAATCCCACGTTCCTCCTGGAACAGGATTCCATCCACGGTGGTGGCGTCTGCTCGCAGTCACTTGATGAATTTCCAAACAGTGGGGTTGGCGTGTCCCAGCAGGCGGAAAAACTTGTTGTTCCACCCCTCGCAGATGTTGTTGGTTCTGGGCTGGTTGTTGAGGGTGGCGTGATGCATATTCCACTTCTCGGGTGGGAACATGGGTGGCGCGTGGCGTAGTCAGACCAGCTTTATGCATCCTGGCCTGGAGGTGACATCCCAGTGATTACAGAGTTGGCCTGAGATGTAGATGGAGTCGAAGTACTCCAAGAGTGTGGCAGCCTCCTCAAGCATGGTAGAACGAAGGTGTGCGATGCCATACTTGACATCCTCCGGGGGCAGGACGGCGAGCACATCCACCTGACCACAAAACAGGTGGAACTCATCGTTGGACTCGTAGAGGTTCTTGAGACCCAGGTGCTGGATCTGTCTCCAGATGGAGTGGCTCAGGTGGTAGAAGCAGAACTGCACCTGGACCAGCTCCCCGAACACAGCACGAAGGGCCAGCTCCACAGGCCTCTCGAAGTAGATGACTGCTGGGATCACAACCACTCTCCTCGAGGACCCTGAAGACCTGCTCGCAGCTGGTTTGTGTCTTGTGTTGCAGCAATGCATACACCAGAGGAAGGTAGACTCCGATGACTCGACCCTGGATGAAGTAGAGCTAGGTGAAGAGTCTTGGAGCTGCCGAAAACTGCCATCCATGCACCAGTCTTCATAGCCTGCTAGCAGCTCCAGATGACTGGGGGAGTTGAAGATGATGATACACTCATCTGCCTCCGGCCCGTTGTCATAGTGGAGGTGGGATGCCCAGTCACTGGTGATTTTCAGCTCTTGAAGAGATTGTGGATCCTTTGGACGGTGCGCATCCCAGATGCGATGCAGGAATAGAACCTATGCACGCATGCCTTGACCTCCTCCGGCAGTGGCGCAACAGCGAATGTGAGGATCTGGTTGGGTTGATCGTTGGTGCTGGCAGCCTTCCTCTCCATAGCTTGACGAGCCTGCCCAACTTGGCATGCCACTTTGACAGAAAGGTGGTTATGCACTGACACAACTTTAGGTTCACTGAGACTCTTGGTGGTCTTTGGATAGCACAGCACTTGAGGGTGGACTGCTTGACACACCGCCAAACGATCTCATCAACTGACTAGGCAACATGCTTCTTGGTGTACATGAAGCCATCCAGACAGATCTTCTGACTGCCTCGCTTGGATGTGATGACCTCAACTTCAGCTGACTTGGTTGTGTAGCAGCTGAAATGCAGAAAAACACACTGACGGCTACCGCTGTGCACCGTAGTTCCCACCAGACTCCCTTCTCTCCACTTCTCACCTCATTCATCAACTTCGTCGTAGTATAACACAAACAACCCTCCCGTCACACAAACAACTGCAAACCGAAGCTTCACTCCTCTCTGTACAGCTCAGACACATAAGCAGTACAAAATATATGCAAAAGAACATAAAAAAAGACTACGAAATATAAGCCAAATGACATTAAAAAACAAAATTAAGTTTCGTGGCCCAAACGTCCACTTTTGGTGGCTCCCGTGGCCAAAACGTCCTAGGTTGGTGGCCCATGGCCAAAACGTCCGTGGCCCAAACATCCGTGGCCGAAACGTCCTACATTCGTTGAAGACTCGTGGTTGAGGTTTCTTGATATAGGAGTGGAGGAGCAAATGAATACAAGGAATGTTGCACCTGACTCAGGGTAAGGCATGGAATTAAAAAAAAAAAAAACGTGTACAGGGAATAATCGAGGAATCTCTCTCTCCTCCCCCCCCTTCTCTCTCTCTCTCTCTCTCTCTCTCTCTCCACCACAAAAAGTCACCCCTACCACTGACTACGCTGGTCCGGTAGCAGCAAGGATAGAATACAGTGCCCGTCCTCGTGCTGAAGATGTTAATGAAGCGTGCCAGGCCTTCCCCCATCTGAAGACCTCCAAGCGCCATTCCCTACCCAGCTCACAAGCCCGTCAGCGGTGTCCCTCAACCTCCACCAGGCCCCTCCGCACCCAACCTTCCTTAGAACCTCAGCAGTACTTGTAACCTGCTACCCAGGGTCTGCATTCTCGTCTGTTAAGGAAATTCCCTAACACTTTATCCTCAGCTATTTATTTTGTTTATTATACACTACCATCCTCTGTTATGCTATATAAATCACTTTAATATCGCCACACTCTGCCTAAGTAAGGTACAAAATTATATCAACTAGCAGGATACAAAAATAAATCGCTAAGGAAAAGATGTTAGGGAGCCTCCTTAACCAACGAGAATACGAGCTTTGAAGTGCATTAATGAAGAGCATAGTACGATCTCTAGTTCCAGAAATCTATTCATAAGCGAATAAAATAGTCTGGAAGTAACAAGAATAGAATTGCGTCAACGCAGTGAAGGGGTTATATCTGTCCTCCCTTTTCAATTTCTACCATTGGTATATAAAATAATCTGGATAACAAACATCACGTCACCAGGACGGTAGGAAGCAGACCACGGAAAATATATATATATATATTTGGGTTGCCATATCTGAACTCTCAAAATACCGGACGCCTCCGCTGAAACCCATGCTCCCCCTCCCCCCCCCCCCGAACACACACTTTGGCCCTTTGAAGTTATGAAACCTTTACATATATATATATATATATATATATATATATATATATATATATATATATATATATATATATATATATATTACACACACACACACTCCAGTACTGCTGTACTGTATCACACTCATTAATCTTTTTACAATATGATGAAAAACAGGCAAAGTACAGAACTGGCTAGATTATGACAGAAAATGCTAAAGCACCTTAGATGCAGGATAAGACCATAATAACAAATGCTAATAATACATGCTAAGCTGTAAAAATGAAAATTAAGTCAATAACTGTGTGCAGTTCCCATGTATTTTATGGCTATAACAGCACTATGGAAGGAATAAAAAAAAAAAAAATCGTGGCTGAACAACAGGAAAAGGCAGGACATTTTGGCTAGCTACTAGCACTAAACCAGCCAAGTTGGCAACACTTAACAGCTGACGAAAGCAACGAAGGCCTCTCTCTCTCTCTCTCTCTCTCTCTCGTCATTACTTGTAGAGTGTAATGGTATATTAAATTTTTGGAGTAAGTGATGGAAGCTGAAATTCCGGACTTTTGGAGAATATTTTCAATTCCTCCCGGACGAAAATTTTGACACCTAAATACAGGACATGTCCGGGAAAATCCGGACGTATGGCAACCCTAATGTATGTACACTGTATATATATATATATATATATATATATATATATATATATATATATATAAAGACAGATAAATACATGAATACAAAATAAAGCCTCCAATATCAGGAAAGGCCTACTGAGCGCCTCGTCCGCTGGCGCCTTGACTCTGCCCTGGGATGGTGATACCCAGGGTTCACTCTTCTAGAATGTGCCCACTTTAACTTAAGCCAAAAAGTGTCATCCCTCCATCTTGAATGCTGACTTACAACAGGAGATTAATACAGTTACATGGTGCTGGTCTCAAATAAGTGCTATGAAATGGATGTAAAACCCTAGTATCGTGTTGTTGTGCCATTCACCTAAAGAAAATGGACTGTAAAAGAAAGAAAATCTCCGTCAAGGTAGGGTGGACGGATATAATAATGAAACGCAGAGCGACGCATCTGGGCCAGCAGGAGGCCTAGAGACAGTCGGCAGAAAATCTCTCGTGACATAATATAAACTTAACCATCCCTGCACACTATTGGCTGTACAACCTGCCACACAGCGCCTCTCACCCCACCACATCTTACACCTATTGATGTGCTTGGCTCACGCCACAAAATTGTATTGCAGGTGGCATAGCAGGATTATTAACATCTTTTCCTGGACGATTTATCTTCCATATTACAGCTTCTCGTATGGTATTTACATAAGGTTAAGGTCGACTAAGTTTACATCAATAACTTACGCGAGGACACCGAGGTGCAATTTGCAGAATAAACCGCCAAGAAAGAAGTGTCTGAAATCTCCAAAGCCACTCACAGCCACAGTCTGGACACATTTCTACAAAATACAACTACTTTTAAACTATTCAACCCAAGGACGCATTTTTAAAATTTCTTGCCGCTATTAGATCACGTTATTCAGTTTATCAAAGCATCCTACCAGTGAAGGGTTTAATAATGGCTGTTCCTGACCCCTCCAGTTCGATAAGTATCCCATAAACAAAACAAAAGTAATCTTCTGGCAGCATAAATAAACCAGAAAGCGATCAGAGAGCGCATACCTCCGCCAATGCCATCGCCATTAAAAAGGATCCGGATCTGTTCCAAAATTTAATTAGTTCTTTCCGGGTTCATGGCCCACCTTTCCACAAAATTTCACTGAAATTCTTTCAGAGTTTTGAAGATATTGTGCAGGATACTCAGGATCTGGGTCCGGATCGGCCCCTAAATTTAAGTACTTCTTCCTTGGCCCATGAGCAGTCCTTCCACAAAATTTCATAAAAATCCGTTCATAACTTTTAGAGTAATCCTACTAACAGACAGGCAAACGGACAAACCAACCAGCGCGGGGTAAAACATAACCTCCTTGGCGGAGGTGAAAAGGAAATCCATCGAACTGATGGCTGGTGGGGTTGTTAATAATCTTTAGTCAGTATGTAGCGTTCCTTACTAAAATCAATATTGTTACACTGCGCGTCCAGCCAGTCCCGCTGCTGCATGGTTATTCATTCGCTCGCGCGCGCACACACACACACACACACACACACACACACACACACACACACACATATATATATATATATATATATATATATATATATATATATATATATATATATATATATATATATATATATATATAATGCAAGAAATAACTGATTACTCTGAACATACTTTCAGTGAGATGAGACGAACAGCCGCATACTAAAAAATATAATTAGTAAAGTGCTCTTTGTGAGCTCGGGACGAGCGAGCGAGCGTTATTGCATACAATTATCATCATAATTTCATCTTAGTGAAAATTTTCAACATTTCTGGCGAGGTAGTTGAACAATAACAGGAGAATAATTGGGCTAAAATATTTACTTTCTCACGATTTCTCTCTTTGGCGTCTGCTCTCGATGTGCATATGGCGAGGCGCCGTGGCATTTATCACACGCTCGATGTTCATTTCTCTGCTCTCGACTTGTCGTGTCAACGAAATGCTTCGGTAAACGGTTGGTTATTGATTGAATGATAAAACCCAGTAATGAGGCGATTACCCTTCCTGATTTCACCCTCTAAACATAGAAAACAACGTTCCTGTAAAATTATGACCGTATTATCCGATATTTAATTTTTAAAATTCATGCAAAGAAACATAGTTTTACAACAGGAAATATTTTTAAATTCAATTTCATAGTGGAGCATGTCAATGGAAGTCCTCGGTACATTCCCTTGGAAAGCTGGGATTCCAAGGGGTATGTTTGGTCCCATGAGTAAATATACAGCTAGAAATAAAATTCATTGAATGTATCCACTACCTGATGAAAGAATCTCTTCTCTGTCTCATATAGCAGAAAATTTATTAGCCTCTGAAAACCATCGCGGTCGGGCCGTGTCGTGTTGGGCCAGACCAGGTTGTGTCGGGCCGCTCATTTCTCACCTGAACGTAGAGTTAACATTGCTTCGTTACGCTTCCTCGCTTCGCTCGCTGTGCTTGCTCGCTCGTAATAATAGAATTTTTTAAGGGCATTTGTGAAACACTTCAGGTTATTAGTTTTGATCTACCTGAATTTGACATTGCAAAACGCATCACCAGTGCTACGGAGAGGCTTCATACAGTGGTTTGTCATCACATACCGCAGAAATTATGGCCAAAATATGTGGGGCTGCCTTCCTTTTCAAGATGGTACTTGTTAGCACATGGCCTTGAGTGTGATGCAAGAGAAGATTATTAGGCGAGATGAGTTCTGATAAAGGCACAGCTTGATGGTTTGAACATTCTGTACAATAATTTAGCATACACACACACACACACACACACACACACACACACCTCTCCGTCGATATATATTATATAACCTATATATATTTTATATGTATATTATATACTGTATATATTTTATATATTATATGAATTATATTTATATTGTATGTTATATATATTATATACCGGGTATTATATATATATATATATATATATATATACACACACACACACACACAAAAGAATGAAGTAGCACAAATAGATGCATTATGTCTTCATCACAGCACTGAGCTGTAAACTCTGGGAACAACTTGTCTGTTTAACCATCACCAGATATTTTATTTCATTCAGGCAAGCCACACGAGGACTGGGATGGAAACCCAACACTAAAATGGAAAATATGAGATGAGTACGAAAAGAGAAAAAATCGTTCATCTTCGTGGGCACCATTTTTGATGCGGGTGACCCAGTTGTGAGGTCATGTGAAGGTGGCCTGATTTGGACACACCCCCTCCACAGCCCCCCTCCCCACCCCACCACACTCCCTCCTTAACCTTGACGGGGTCGGGTGGGGAGGGGAGGGAAAGTGGGGTCAGAAGGGTAACAGGGAAAGAGGGGAGGTGGAGGGAAGACGAGGAGGAAGACGAGGAGTTGTGGGGTGGAAGAGGTGGCACAGGCAGGAGGGAGAGAGTGGGCGATGAGACAAAAGAGTAGAAAGGAAAGAAAGGAGAGAGAGGAAAGGAAAAGCAGAGGGGAGAGAAAAGGACGAGAGAATAGAGGACGAGGACGATAACGAAGTGAAAAGAAAAGAAGGAAAAATAAATGTGAGAAACGAGGAGACAATGATTAGGGAGGAGATGGGAAGATTGAGGGGAGAGAAGAGGGTGAAGAGAGAAGAATATGAGGTGGGAGAGAAGAGAAGAGGGGAAGAGAGGAGGAGGAGGAGGAAGGAGGATGGGCAAGAGAGGTGAAGGAGAAGGGAGAAAAGATGAAGAGAAAAAGATGCGAGGAGAGAGAAGAGTGTGAGGGAGAGGAGAAGAAGGGGAGGAGGGGAGATGGAGGGAAATAAAATAAGAAAGCGAGGAGAAAGAAAATGAGAGGCAGGAAAGAGAAAGGGGAAAGTGAAAGGTGGAGAAAAAGGAGAGAGATACAGAGGAGGGGGAAAGGGGAAGGAGGGAAGAAAATGCGAACGGGGAGGAGGGGTAAGGGCAGGGGGAGGGGTGGAAGAGATAATGCAATATTTAAACTGGGGTGACCTGCGTCGCTGGTGTAAGGTCAGTGATTGCCTTCAGCCACTTTCCCTGATAA
This sequence comes from Coenobita brevimanus, assembly GCF_032717465.1. Classification (NCBI taxonomy): domain Eukaryota; kingdom Metazoa; phylum Arthropoda; class Malacostraca; order Decapoda; family Coenobitidae; genus Coenobita; species Coenobita brevimanus. The sequence goes on from NC_137024.1 coordinate 31,466,900, forward strand.
CACGAAGAGTCCACCATGTTCACCATACTCCCCCCCAACTCCCAAACCCTCCTTCACCCCCACTTTACACCACACCCTCCTTCACCCCCACTTTACACCACACCCACACTCCTACTCCTCACCCCCTCACACCCACATTAATCCCCCATTCTGCTATATCCCTACATTCCTAACCCCACCCCAATCCCCACCCCCCACCCATTCTCTCACCCCCATCTTCAGTCTTATTCCTGCTATTCACCCCACCCTCATTCTCATCCTCACTCTACTCAAATCCCAGCTCTCACCCTGACTCCAACCCCACCCTCATACCAACTCCCACTCACCCCAAACCCCACTCATTCCCTCACCTTTACCCTCACCGTATCTCTCATTTCTCTCTCTCTCTCTCTCTCTCTCTCTCTCTCTCTCTCTCTCTCTCTCAGGTTAGCAATAGAGTTTCATCAATAACACTGTTAAATACAATATCCACTAATCTCTTCCGTATGATTATCAGGCATTCACTCCCTATTCAGTAACGACCTCTATACCCACCACACACCTCCCTCCCTCATAAACCCCGCTATTATTTCCTCTCTGCTTCGTTCTGGGTCTCCCTCTCCTTCTTCTGCCATCCACCCTACTCTCACACATCGTCCCCTATGTATCCTCCTTGCTCTTGGTCTCCCTCTCCTCCTCCTCCCACTCACCTCACAAATATAAACTTTTTCCATCTCGTCCCTCCACCTCGTTCTGTTTCTCCCTCTCCCGTTGCCACCAATCTACCATGCACCCCTCCATCTTATTGTACTTCGTTCCCAGCCTCCCTCTTCTTCCGTCCACCCCTCAGCATCCCTCCATCATGCCTCTTCTGTCTCCATGTCATTGGTTCCTCATCAAGAATAATAACAAACTCATTAAAGATTAGATAAATGCACGAAAAAATGACATACATATAGACGAAACAGAAGGTAGAAAGAAAAGCAAAAGACAAAGAAACAGACAGACAGACATAAGAAGAAGAAGGAGGAGGAGGAGAAGGAGGAGGAGGAGGAGGAGGAGGAGGAGGAGGAGGAGGAGGAGGAGGAGGAGGAGAAGAAGAAGAAGGAGAAGAAGAAGAAGAAGAAGAAGGTGGAGGACGAGGAGGAGGAGGGGTGAAAGATAGGCCAGTTGTGATAAGGAAGGCAGAATCATATATAATAAGGCAGAGTCACTGATAAAGTACAGCACGAGAATAAAGAGGCATGAGGCAGTCAGGAGGAGAAATATCAGATTAGACGAAATATTATGATAGCTAGAGAAAGAGAGATAAAGGAGACTAACGAGGGAATAGATAGATAGATAAGTGAGAGAGAGAGAGAGAGAGAGAGAGAGAGAGAGAGAGAGAGAGAGAGAGAGAGAGAGAGAGAGAGAGAGAGAGAGAGAGGTGAATTAACACTCCAGGTCCCTAATTTTAGTTCCAGGTAAGGAACACACGAGTAAAATCGCGTCGGCCTCAAAATCGAACCCGGGAACTCTCAGTTGCAGGTTGAATTTGCTTCCGATAACACCACGCCAAAAAAATAAACAAATGAATAAATAAAATGGACGATGATATACATTTTATTCAGCCTTTCAAAGTAGTTGTAGTAGTAGTTGTAGTAAGAAAAGCAGTAGTGGTAGTAAAAATAGTAGTGGTAGAAGTTGTTGTTGTAGGTTCATATGAAACGTGTACACAGTGGTCTACAGCTGCTATGCTGTCCTCTTGCAGTCCACCATCGTCCTTTTGGGGTATCGGGAGGGAGTTAAGGCACGTTTGAATAACCGGGCAGAGGAGCCGACCAATTACGTCTGTGCCATCACGTGAAGGCGTTCCTCTCCAGCACAACCTTCCATAGTAGAGGAATTTAGTGTGAGGGAGTCAGCAGTTCCCCTCCTTTCACTCGGTCCCTTCATTCACTCTCTCCCTATTTCCTCCAACGAGGCATTAACTTTCCATTTTATTGTTGTTAAGCTGGACACTATTTTATGACCTTTTTACCAACATGACCTTCCGATTGCGGCGGCCACACAGCACCCGTCTAGCAACACATTCTCATCCCATCTGTCCAGCTCTCTGAAGGAAATGTTAACAAATATTCTCAGTCCTTTAAGTACAAGACTGATCACCTTGAAACGGTCTTCCTCCATCTGTCTTTCCCTCTGCTTATGACCTACATTCTTTTAAGGCATTATGCATTTAAAAAAAAGGGGGGGGGGAGGGGGCTGTAACTTTGCCTTTCGTTTATTTGGTTTTCTTTGGAGGGGTAACTTGTGTAGGTTTTTATTCCCTGGTTTCATCCACTAATGCTCTTTTACCTTAACCTGGTCCAGATTTTTGTTTCTTTGCAGCTTATTTCATGTAACTCAGGAGCAATGTACCGCGTAAGACAAAACTATGGCTCTATATCCTTTCCATAGCAATTCACTGGGATTAGTTTCAGAGTCTAGTGTTTATCTATTGTCGCAACTCAGTATTCAAGATAGATAGATAGCAATTTTAGGCCAAGTTCGAGTAAAAAAGGTCTAGTAAACAAGAATTGGATTCCTAGATAGATGTGGGACCTTATGAGGCTTTGCGAGTAAATCACCTCCCGTCTGAAAATCCTTAGGGTGTGACTGACTGACATGGCCACTCCTACAGATATCCCCACATTGACAAAAGAGCATTGCAGCAAGCTTTACATTACACCATTACAGTAACCTGGGAAAGGCGGAGGCCAGTCAGAATAATGAGGACGAGAGAGAGAGAGAGAGAGAGAGAGAGAGAGAGAGAGAGAGAGAGAGAGAGAGAGAGAGAGAGAGAGAGAGAGAGCGACGGGGGGGTTAGGTAAAAAGAAGCAAAGGAAGACGAAGCCACAAAGCAAAATAATGTGATAAGCGGTTGTATCGATAACTTATACAGCGAAGACATAGCCATCTTCCCTGTTCCGTGTGAAGGATATTTACAACTGGCGAAACACAGCGAGGATCATAGCTAATGATAAACACCAGAGACTGTTCGACTCTTCTCCTATGTACTTGTATTCGTCACACCTTTCCCATTTGTACTTCGCCAGCATCAGGAGGGGTTAACTCTGGCTATCACTCTCCCTCCAAAAAAAGATGACCCGATCCTTCAGTGCACCCAATACGGACTGATACAGAGACGAATGGATGCTGAAGAGGCTAGACAATTGACAGGATCGAGTTGGATGGATGATTTATGTACGGAGGAGCATATGACAAGTTTGTGGCGCCCCTGATATAGCTTGATACTCTATGGACTGACTCTATGTGGTGGGTGTATGTGAAGTGCACCTAAGACAGATAGATAGATAGATAGATAGATAGATAGAGAGAGAGAGAGAGAGAGAGAGAGAGAGAGAGAGAGAGAGAGAGAGAGAGAGAGAGAGAGAGAGAGAGAGAGAGAGAGGCTAAGCAGTAGGAAGAGAGGAATACAAGAGCGAAAAGGTAACAAGACCAGAAGAGTTTAAAAATAAGGACACAGAAAGATAAGAGATAAGAAGCCTTGCAAAGCTCACGACCCAGCGTGTGTTGACAAGAGTGACGTCACCGCCCTGGTCACGCCCCCTGCCTGCTCACAGGGCACAGGTATATAACGTGCGGCAGCCGTGGTCGGGGCATCAGTTCATCCTCATCCCAACAGGAAGACAACATGAAGGTATTTGATCATCTCCATTTTTAGATTTAGTCTCTGCAAAAATTGTCTACATTTGACTGTCATTGGTCGATATCTTCTTTGCTTTTCGATGGGGGCTGCAGAAATTGACTGAATGCCTTGATGACAACACTATAATTGATGGTCATTAATCAAAGCCGTGTGCTTCACTTTAAAGTCTATGAACTGTATCGTACTAAGAAATAAAAAAATTGTTGAAGCCATAGCAAAACGAACTTATTCTTACTAAAAATATGCAACAAGGTACAAATCTGAGACAAAAAGTAAATCGTCAACTAACTACTCAAGAATCACAAGTTTTATTACAACAAAGCCATCATAGTTATCAATACTGCACGTAATGCAAACTAAATAATAATGATAATAATAATATATAATAATAATAATAATAATAAAAACAGATAAATTGTTCGAGTAGTTACAAAATGAAGAAACCATGAACAACAACAACAACAACAACAAAAAAGAATTAAACCCCAAAGCAGAAACTTCAAGCTTATTTGCTGTAAAAAGAAACATACAAACAAGTGACTGAAGCCAAAGCTGATAAGCCAGGCTTAATCCGTTTTCAGCACTTCCTTTTATGGAACTACATTACTAGAGCCAAAAAGTTTAACTAATATACATTAAAATCTTTGGTGACAAGTCTGCTAACAGTTCCAGTCCATGTAATTCATCTTTTAAATTCAGTAACATCACCATTTTCAGCAGTACTTTTAATCCATTTACAACTCTGCTGAAGTTTATTTTTAATAATGTTTTTTTCGCACTTGAAACTCAACACAAGCCAAACCATTACAACAAGAATCGTAAATCATTTATGGTGCCCCTAAAAGATAAATGAAAAAATTTTCAAAGCATGCATTCCTGTATGATCAATATTAATGATACAGACTTCCATTATACATACATACATACATACATATATATATATATATATATATATATATATATATATATATATATATATATATATATATATATATATATATATATATATATATACACAGTTGCTTAAAACAGACTCAGTCACATTATACCCAATTAAAACTCATCACCATCACTTCAGTATCCTCAGGCATCGCTGACTAATGTTCAAAAACGTTAAAGTTCAGGCGTTAAAACGTCTTGGAAAATTTTCTCAGACAAGCAGCCTTATCATCCATGTTTTGATTACTCTTTACGTCTCCCAAGAGGAGAATGTTTAGTTTTTCTCTCACTTCTTTGTGTTGTTCTTTCCAGCGTTCACTGACACGACTCTACAGCTTTGATTTCTGGGCCGATTTTCTTGAAATTTAATATATATGGCCCGGTATCTCGAGACGTCTTTCTTTGATCTGATATGCCAAAAAGCACAACAAGAATGGTGTGGAACCTCCAAAAGGCAGGTGCAGAACAATCTGGTGTCAAAATAACCATCCCAGTAAAGGCATGTATTCTGTTCATCGTCGAATACAGAACAGCATTGAACAAGTTCGATATAAACGTGCCCACTAGCCTCTGATATACAAATAACACCAGATAAACGGATTTTGTGCTTACCTTATAAAGGAATACAAAATTCCAAGAAAACTTTGGGAGAAAATACATTTGCACACTAAGACTGTCTCTCTAATATAACCAGTTATTACTGCCGTCAGGTGATTTTGCTCAGCTTATAATAACTTTCTCTTTCCCTCCCTCTTTATGTATTTTGTTACGTGGTCACCTTCCTTTCAGGCTCTGGGTGAATTTTTGTTATTGCCTTGCCATGCTCACAGCTGCCTCCTTCCCCACCACAGGTGATCCTGTGCCTGGCTCTGGTGACGGTGGCGCTAACAACTGCTGCACCACAAGGCTACAACTACCAGGGCCCCCCAGCCCCCCCAGCCCCCTCCTACGCCCCCGCGCCGCAGTACGCCGCGGCACCAGCGCAGTACGACTTTCAGTGGGACGTGAACGACTCGCCTTCAGGCAACTTCTTCGGCCATCAGGAATCGAGGGATGGCGCCGTCACTAGAGGAAGGTAAGGGTTCCACCCCTCTTCTCTTCCTTGTACTCACGTATGTACCGTCCCTCCCTTGGTCTGCTTATACACCCTCGCTTTTTTTTTTTTCTTTTTCTGTCCAGCCTCAACGCAAGAGTTATCCTGTTCTCCAACTCCTTCATGCATTAGGCTGATCAACTCTGAAGCAATCCTCCTCAGCTTGTCTTTTGCTTTGCCTATGTCCTTCAGTCTTTTAATACTATATATCAAGGCACTTTTGAACTGAACAGATCATTACGGTATACCAGCTTTTGTGCTCAATATTTTCTGGAAAATAAAGCTTCTTTCTGGCTTTAAGTCCTTTTTAAAAAAATGCACTTCAGTACCCCTACCGACGACTCTAGAAATCTTACCTACCTAATGTTTGTTACTTTACTCAGCTTAGAAGTTGCCTCCACCAAGGCTTCTGTCTAGGTCTCCCTCTTCTTCCACCCACGGCACTGACTCCCACATGCCCTCTTCCCTCAGTTACTACGTCCGCCTGCCCGACACCCGGCTCATGAGGGTTGACTACTACGTGGACGAGACCGGCTACCACCCCACCGTCACCTTCGAGGGCCAGGCTCAGTTCCCGCCCACACGCCAATACGCCCCCGCCTACACCGCACCCGCACCTGCACCTGCACGAGTCTATTCCTCGCCTGCATCCGCACCCGCACCTGTACGTGTATTTTCTTCTCCTGCACCCGCACGTACTTTCCCCTCGCCCGCACCTGCTCGTGCTCCCGCTCCGTCTGCTTTGTATGGGCCCCCTGGTAGGAAGTAAGAAACTGTGCGTATTTGTGGTTCCAGCCTGGGTCTGTTTGTCCCATCCAACGTAACGCTTGTGCCTGTACGATTCCACCTGGCCTCATGCATAACCACCCGTTCGATGTTGCTTGGTTCTGGCCGTATCAGATGGATTATGCCCGTCCCTTCACCCACAAACAGCCGTAAATACCCTGTCTATTCCCTCTCTCTCCCGTCACGGTTCATCTAGTCTGGCATGATTTTGCTTGTTTCCATCCGATTCCATTTATCACCGTCCGATTCTGCCAGTTTCAAACTAAAAAATGCTTCTTCTATATGACTGCATCCCTCTAAACCCAGATATCAGCCCTGTTCCAGCAAGAAGCATCCCGTTCCATCCCAAAACAAAATCCGTCCAGTCTAAATCAATCCATTTCAACACAGATCAGTCCGTCCCAGCCCAAATTAGTCAGTTCCATTCCAAATCACCCAGTCCGAACCCGAATCGGCCCCATACCAGCCCAAATTATTCTCGTTTAAGCCTAGATCAGCTCCATTCCAGCACATCTCGGCCCAATTCAGTCCAGATATATCCACCCCAGCCTAAGTTAGTCCGTTCCAGCCCAAGCCAGCTTCTTTCCATCCCAAATCACACCGTTACAACCAAAATTCATCCGACCCAGCCTGGACTCCACCTTAAAAACTCGGCGACTTAATCTGACTCTCTACTCTCCAGTCCTCCGCCAGTTCTTTGAAAGTGCCCTGAGCCTTTCTGTTAATCCAGCCCTTAGAGCGCCCAGCCTTTGTATTGCCCAGCCCTTAGCATACACAGCCCCGCCCTTAAATTATCCAGCTCTCATTATATGTCGCCCTCAGCCCTCATGAGAGCCTAAGGATACCCAGCCCTTAGCATTCCCAGCCCTCAGAATACCCAGTCCTTAGAATACCCATCGATAGCCCTTAGCATACCCAGCCCCAGCCCTTAAAATACCCAGCCCAAACCCTTAGCATTACCAGCCCCAGCCCTTAAAATACCCAGCCCCAGCCCTTGGAATATACACTTCATTAAAAGTAGGATTCTTTTTTAAGCTAAGGACAGTGATCTCGAAAGTGACTGAGGTAGTGAGAGAAAGAGTGAGTGGCAGGGAAAGTGAGTGAGAGTGTGAGTGAGTTAGTAAAGAGTGGATGAAGAAATGTGAGTGAATGTAGCATGGGCATGAGAAAGTGAACGAGTGAGACAATGAGATGAGAGTGAATGAGGCAGCCTGAGTGACTATACATAAGGGCAGTCATACACATCCGCTACCTGCTTATTGAAATCTCTATTTTTATACACGCTTCATACATACGGACTGAACTGTATTTTTTTACATACTTATTGTATAAAAACGAATTAGGTTATTATACGAACTCGAGTGAAACATTTGTGTAGAGCAATATTTTTATACTCTGTAAATAAAAACACCAGCAATTTATCTTTGGTTTTAATGTTCCTCTCTCTCTCTCTCTCTCTCTCTCTCTCTCTCTCTCTCTCTCTCTCTCTCTCTCCTTCCGTAAAGTGAAACAGAAGAGTACTAAAAAAATACAGGATGACAAAAAATCTATGATACGCTCATAAATCACTGTTTATCAACAACAACAACAACAGCTACAGCAGCAGCACCACGGCCACTCCTCTCCTACCCATGTCATACACTGTTAAGGTATGTACAGTGCCTGGTGTCGCGGACTAAAGTTACTCACACCTGTCGTGTACTAAACGACTGCAGCACATACGCCACTGATAACGTCACGGACGCTCCGTCAACTAGGAACTTTCGACCTTTAATGGGTGGCTTTGCTCATCAGACCCACCGACCTTTGTAATTCACCTCACACCTTTCAGTCATGGCTTAAAAAAAAATGTGAAATTCACACATCCATTCTGCCATCCATTTCCGTCGGAAAGACAACATTTCTCTAATGTAACCTACCGCAGTGTCTTTAAAAACAGTCGACACAGGGTGAGGTGCGTCAGCGACGTCATCGGCTGAGCATGAACAATTGTCATTTGGAAGGAACCTATTGTCGTCCAGGTAACTTGTGGTGTGCTACACCGGATTTTGAGTATCACACATCATAATGTTTCAGTATAATTCAACTTCGATGGTAAATAGCAAAGACACATACATGTGTAACCTTTGACTGACAGGATTTCTCCGAAGATAAACAAGGTCGTCTGGTATTAGCCCAAATAATATACCTAAGTGCATCAGCAGCAGGGAAAGTTCAGTTGAGATGGATTTAACCTTTTTTTTAATATAAATTATACAGACCCAAAGGCTAAAAGCCTGCAAGGTTGATCGTTCCAAGAAAATCAGAATAAAAAAGAACGAATTCAAGATCAATTAATTTCGTAGTGTTTGGACAGACTGCTTTTGAAATAATAGTATACTGGCAGAAGGAAATACAGGCTGAGAGAGACGTTTCCATAACTGAGTTGTTGCATACATCTGGTATTAGCTCAGTTAAATACTTGAAGCGTGTCAGTGGCAGGCAATGGTTTACTCCATCTCTACGACGGCCACATGCATTCATTCTCCCTAAAGTACCCAGGCGATTATATTTAGCAGAAACACTCCATGCAGTCAGAGTACTGAACCAGACTACCTGTGTACAGACCATTTACTGTGATGGTGTAATCTGGATATTATTACAGTACCCAAAGACGAAAGGTTTATATGCGAGTGTATATATATATATATATATATATATATATATATATATATATATATATATATATATGTGTGTGTGTGTGTGTGTGTGTGTTTGTGTGTGTGTGTGTGTGTGTGATGAATGGAATTTTTCTCCCTCGGTGGTAGCGTTGTGTTCTCGTTCTCCTTACCAACGCTCCTGACTTTATTTCCAGGTCGAGCTGCCTGAAAATCACCAGTATATACATATACAGTACTTTTAACCCAACACTTATAACTCTTACACAACTGGCATATTCTTAAACAACTATTAGATTCAGAAGATAACGTTATTGGGTTTCCAATCACCGATCTCTATTTCGTAATTTATCGTGAGGACCTGAACCAACAGCCACGTCTGTAACTGTGTTTGGGCCTTGTACTTCAAGATAACTTTCTCAGATTTTTATTAAACCTTTAAGATGAATTTAGAACACACAAAAAATGAAAAAGAAAAGACGGTGGTGCGACCGCCAAAGTCGTACTGGTATACAGAACCAGCAGATGCCATAATAAACATCTGTTCGTGGCACGTGTTCCAGTCGGCATCAAATGCAGTTATGATGCGGTTCATGAGGACTTTGTAGTAAGCATAACCTGTGACTGTTTTCATATGAGTTACAAATACAAATAAATACATATACTGAATCTATACTATAATGATCCATTTTCTGTATGTTTATAGGTTTGCCCATTTGTTACCGTAACACAGTAAAAATGGCGCATTGCAGGGCAATCTTTGCCAGAGCAAGTTACCGCTAAATTCCTCTAACTTGAAGAATAAAACAATTTCCAGTCCAGTCGGCCCACCGGTTCCTGAGTTATAACTCATTACTGGCCTTTAAACTTCAAGCGGCTTCAGCGGCCATCTGGCGGATCACTTTCTTTCTGGGCAATGAAGTTACCGTAACGCAGCCTTTTGGCATCGAGCAGAAAGGCCGCCCTTAAGCGAGTTTACATAGTAAGGATTTGTATTTCATAAAAGCAGACTTTACTGATCTATAAGACGACCCGCCGACATGTCGTAAAAATACCCCCGCTAATACCAGTACGCCAGTCCTGTATGAGACAGCCCTAGTATGTATTCAGTATGGACGGTGGGTGTTAGCACCGAAGTGGTGACACACTGAGGTGTGTAGGAGGACTACTGAGCCTTGCGATAGGCCCTGAAGCCTTTGCCCAGAGTTGGACACATAAGAAAAAAAAAAAAAAAAAAAATCACACAGTAGTTCGCAACTTTTGCGTCTAGTTTTTTCCTTTTTCTTGTTTGTGTTGTGTTCTCGTTCTTACCGTTGCTCGCTGCCACGCCTCATGACTTTCTTTTTGGGCTGAATCTGGCTGGCTTGATCCTCACTATGCATGTAGGCTACTCTTTGGGACCTCCCAGCATTACTGTAACTGTTTCGTTGTGGGTACTGGGTGAGGAGGGTTAGGTGGGGTGAGTCTTGGTGCTGGATATAGTGACGTGCAACGTATTGTATATGAAGCATAAGTATGAAATGAGTCAACGCTCTTAAATATAGCGTGGACACTGCCTAAAGCTACCTTTGTCAGTCCCCCTCTGCAACCTATGTACTGTCCCTGGTCACATTCCTTCCTCCAACAGTTGAGTCAACACAGTGGAAGGGAAGCAACATAACGCAGGTCGGTGAGAGAAGTTGCGGTTTCAGATCCGTAAAATGCATGTACTTTATTTGGCTTTGAATGTGGTTACGGCACCCGGAGTGCTCAGTTTTATTGTACCCTCTGACCTGTCACATATAGTCTATTGAAAAAAAAGGATAATGTGTTTAGCCTATTAGGGAATACAATATCAGATGTAAGCTTTGGCAAATGTCATGTATTTGCTTGCAACCGTTGACTCTCCAGATACATTTCCAGAGGGAACACTTTTTTTTTTTCTTGGTTGTTTTTGGTGCTAATGTTTCTTACCAACGATCACTGCCACACCCTCACTTTATTTCTGGTTTATTAGCCTCAAGATCCACTCACATCTGACACTCACTGTGCACGTACTTGGGATTGATAGTTAGAAACATTTTTCTCATAGATGTTTTTGTAGCCTAAAATGCATTAAAAAAAAAAATGAAATGAAATAGAAAGGTCAATATATGACAGTGGTCCAGGCCTGCCATGGGTAACTGCCCCACATGACTCGGAGACGGGGATTTGTTTTTAACTCTCCATTGCCATGACGTATTTACTGAGTGTTCAGAGCCAAGACGCGTACTTTTGGATGTCATGCATTGGTTCTCAGCTGTTGTCTCTCTAGTATTTTGCCTAACTGGATCTTATCCAGCAGTGAGAAGCCCTGCTCAGCGAAAGGATGAAAACTAATACATAAACCCTTCAGTGCGACAGTACAGCTTAGACCATGTATGCTGTTTGACCCTGCATGATTTCCTTAGCCTATGAGAAGCTCTGCAGTGTCAGAGGGTTAAGACTATCCCTGTCAACACTTTCACTGCCCCGGTGTAATCTGTCGAAGTGAACGGGTTAGACACAACCTTAATTAAGCCCTTCAGTACCAGACATCACTCCAAAGCTGAACTGAATCGTCTGGAGGCAGCAGGAATGAAATTAAGAAACGTCATACCACTGAATAATATCAGTTTCAAGCGCACGGCAGCTAGTGAGGGAATGGAGGACGAAAACAGGCATGATGGAAAAGGTAACGGAAAGAAACAATCTCATTTTTACTCTCGCTGAAGTGTTGGATCCCGGCGCTAGGCTACTGTAGTCCAGCTGCATTTCAGCCATCACTGCCAGTGTTGCTGTGTGTGGAATTTTGCGGAACGGTACTTACCGTACCGCCCTCCATTATCGGCTCATAGTCGCGAAGATCACAGGTGAAAATCCTGGGGTCTCCCACCGACTGTTTTTTATAAATACCCAGTTCTCTTCTTTTAGACAGAGGCTAGGCATAAAAGGGTTAAGGTTGGATGACCAGCGTAATACCCTGGATGGTATTACGTGATCGAAAAAAAAAACAGTAATTTCCCTGGAACTGACCCTATTCAGTGCTGACACTCCAACTGGCACGTTCTAACCGCTAGGCCACCTGGCGCGTCTGAAGGAAACTAACCAAATTATTAGATAAAACGACAAATCGTGATACCAAAGAAAAAGCAAGATAAGAGAGGTGAATGGGAAAGACAGCAGAGCAGACAGATATATATATATATATATATATATATATATATATATATATATATATATATATATATATATATATATATATATATACAGAGAGAGAGAGAGAGAGAGAGAGAGAGAGAGAGAGAGAGAGAGAGAGAGAGAGGGTTGCAATAAATAAGAGGAGAACATGAGAGACATAAGTGAAGAACGGAGATAGCAATTAAAGAGAAGACTGAGAAAATAATCACTTTAAAAAAAAGTAAAAGTAAAAAAGGGCGAATGAGCCAGCAATCAATAAGAGGGGAGTGAAGGAGACAGTAAAGAGGAGGTAAAGTAATGTAGCGAGAGAAACAGTAAAGACTTAAACAACGATACAACAAGGATAAGAAAACAGAGCACTTTTTTTTTTTTTAATGAAAGGAAGAAGGAAGCAAAGGCCAGAAGCCCACAAGACTGTTCCCTCCAAGAAAAAACAAAAACAAGATAACAGAGCGCCAAATTCAAGCTCGGCAATATAGAACACATGAATAAGGAAGGTAAACAAAATAACTACTGAAATAAGAGAGAAGAATAGAGGAGATGGCAATAGGAGAAAAAGGAAGAAGAAACATATAAGAGACTAACTGGGAGATAACAATAAACAAGAAAAGAATGGACAGTTAGCAAAATAACGAAGGAAGAAGAGAGAAGAGAGAGAATGGACTAAAACAGAAGTGAGAAGGAGGGAGACAACAGAGAATGAAAGAGAACAGAGACAGTATCGGTTCTAAAGTATCTGATGTCCTCGGCGAATGTGATGGTGGCTCCCCCCTCCCCTCGAATTTTAATGGATTTTAGGCTTGCCCGATATGCACACGTTTTGTGGAAATTACCCCCATTATTGTTGCCCCTCAAGGATGTTTGATCGACAGGGATTAAACTGAACATTCTTATATTAGGACGACATTGGCGCTAGTTGATGTCGGCCTAAGCGGTCGCCTAGGTCACCTTGTGGTGACCTGTAGAGAGAATAATATAACTAGATAAAAGAAAGAATGTGCCTTGAAAATGTAGACAGAAGTATTCCCTCGCTCCAATGACACACACACACACACACACACACACACACACACACACACTCTCTTAAATTGTCCTTTCTAGACGATTTTATGCAGGTTAGGAAAGGCCTCGTGTACTGAAGGGATTAATGAGGGAAATATATATATAACCCCTCCAGTGAACCCGAAATCAAAAGACGTACTCGGAATGAAGGGACCGAAAGAAAGAAAGGGAAGAAAAAGAAATACGAGTACGAAAGGGAAGATATATAAGAAAAAAGAAGAAGTAAATTTAGAGTGAAAAATTTTGAGAAATGAAAGTTTTTCAAATAAGAAGAATGGAAAATTACAGATGAGAGCGAAAAAAAAATGGATGAATGAATGAGAGAAGGAAAAATAAAATAATGATAAGAAAGATTACGGGAGAGAGAGAGAGAGAGAGAGAGAGAGAGAGAGAGAGAGAGAGAGAGAGAGAGAGAGAGAGAGAGAGAATATGGGCGTGAATAAAAAGCTAGACAGAACGAGAAACAAAACGGAACAAGAATGACAGATACCAAGAGAAATGAGTGACAAGGAAGACGACGAGAAGCGGAAAAAGGATTAAATAAAACGAGAAAAAGAAGCGGTACCAAGGCACAGCAAACCCATCCCCGGCAGTCATTTTAGTGCTGACGTATAAACACAACAGGATATCTAATTAATAATGGCACATATCGAATTTGGAGAAAATCGGGTGAAATTTAACGATTTTATGTTAATTTGAAACTTTAGGCCCGACCCTCCTGACAATGACCCCCTTACCACTAACTGGGGGATGGACCCCTGATGTAATGAGGCGTGTTATAGGATGCAGATTTGAAAGATGCACCTTTAAGTTTGGGTTTCATGTCGACATGGCGAATTTGAAAAGTAATGCCGAGAAAACGATTTTTATCCCTTCCCGTTTTTTTTTTTTTTTTTTTTTTTTTTTTTTTGGCCTACAGCCTGGGCCTTGTCCCAATTTGGCCCAAAATTTAATCAGGTGATCAGAAGGCCATAGCCCATCATCCTTGTAATTTTAGTCAAAATCGCTCCAGTAGTTTTCGCATAAAGTTGTTAACAGATAGACAGACAGACAGAAACAAACAAACAAACAATCAAACAAACAAACAGACAGACAGACAAACACAGACAAACATATGAACAAACAAACTGACAGACAAACCGAGTGAAAACAATACCCGTCTCCAAGCCCCTTCGGGACGGGGACGGGTAATAAGGGGAGGGCGAAAAGAATAAAACTAATAACAATAAAATGGGTGAATAGACATTAAAAAAAGACACAGAACGGAAAAGATACCAAAACCCGACGAATAAAGGAAATAACGTAAATGAGAGAGAAATAAAAACAGATAATCCAGACCACATAGTACACAGCCCCGTCAAGGCGGCATCGTATCGCATCAGTGTTTTCATGAACTGGACTTTTTTTTTTTTTTTTCGGCCAGACTGCAATCACCTGCTCCTCTGCTGGCCCTCATCCTTTAGTCCAAAGCTGATACAGTTTAACTCAACTGTTTCTGCATGACGGTGGTAGCAGACGGGCAGGCAGATCCACAGATAATTATCAAAGAAGTAAACCACTTGACCTCCTTTGGCGGAGACACCAAATAATATAAAACTTAAATGACAATATGAGAAACACAACATAAGAGAACAAGAAAATAAAGGAGAAGGAAGTGGAACACCAACACGAGACGAAAGCAGTAATGGGGGCATAGCGAGATAAAAGATAAGAAGACCTGCAGATCTCACGACCCTGCGTGTGTTGACATGCGTGACGTCATCGCCCTGGCCACGCTGCCCTGCCCGCCAAGGGAGTATATAAGGCGAGGCAGCTGTGGTTGGGGCATCAGTTCCTCCCAAACCAGGAAGAAGACAACATGAAGGTAATTAGTCATCCTTACTACTTGACCCTTCCTGGTTTTATATAGGCATTACTCTAAACCTTCTTCACTTTTAAAACAGGGGAAACCGTAGGTGCATAAATAAACACAAGTATTATTCAAATCCTAAGCAGAACAGTCCAAATTATCACTGAAGGAAAATGCGACCAATTAAAAGAATTAGATACAAAAGAAGATGGTCAAAGTTATCACGACAACAGAAAGACACTTGTAAATAATTATTAAACACTACAACGGAGTCTTTTACTATGGCAAAATCTTCAAAACTGAGCAGCAAAACTGATATCCATTCTCACAACTTCATAATAAAGAATGGACAATTAAATCACTGTTGAGTTTGGTCGTAACTTGTATAGAGTGTAATTCATCACTGAAGTTAAAGGGCGAGAAACTAGTTTTTAAAAAATACAGGAAATTTTGAATCCATTTTCAAATTCGTGATAGGTGATTATGAAACCCAATTAAAAAAAAAAAAAAAAAAAAAAAAAAGGAAGGACAGCTGGCTAAACCGTTGCTAAATCTGAACCCAACAAAAAGTTATAAACATCAGCACTTCACATGTAGTCTTAAGTCATAAGATGTACCTTACTTAAATTAGCCAATATCAATCACATTCTATCGCATTAGAGTCCTTTCAGTCTGGCTATACCAGAATCAAATTGATGTCATAAACTCACAGGCAGCGTCAACTATCGGCCATTAACGTCACAGTTCAGTTCGTCAAAACATCTGCAACAAACTCCTTACAGGCCAGCAGCTTAAACCCCTTCAGTACCATGACCACTTTTACAGTAGGTTTTTGCCAGTGCCAGACGATATATATATATATACTGCATATGTGTGTGTGTGTGTGTGTGTGTGTGTGTAGATATATACTGTACAGTATTTATATACTATCATACCATTCTCTCTCTCTCTCTCTCTCTCTCTCTCTCTCTCTCTCTCTCTCTCTCTCCTTTCCACTGCACAATCACCCGTCTTTCAGGCTTTGGGTAAATTTTTGCTATTACCTAGTCATACCCACAGCTGCCTCCGTCCCCACCACAGGTGACCCTGTGCCTGGCTCTGGTGACGGTGGCGCTAACAACTGCTGCACCACAAGGCTACAACTACCAGGGCCCTTTAGCCCCCTCAGCCCCCTCCTACGCCCCCGCGCCGCAGTACGCCGCGGCACGCGCGCAGTACGACTTTCAGTGGGACGTGAACGACCCGCCTTCAGGCAACTTCTTTGGCCATCAGGAATCAAGGGATGGCGCCGTCACGAGGGGAAGGTGAAAGAAATTGTTTTTCTCTCTGTCATTAAAATCTTCTAAACAAACAATAATTTCTTAGTCCGATCACTCCCTTCACTGTCTGTCTCATACTCTTCGTATCTGTCTGTCCTCCCTCAGTTACTACGTCCGCCTGCCCGACACCCGGCTCATGAGGGTTGACTACTACGTGGACGAGACCGGCTACCACCCCACCGTCACCTTCGAGGGCCAGGCTCAGTTCCCGCCCACACGCCAATACGCCCCCGCCTACACCGCACCCGCACCCGCACCCGCACCTGCACCTGCACGTGTCTACTCCTCGCCCGCACCTGCACCTGCACCCGGACCTGTACGTGTATTTTCTTCTCCCGCACCCTCAAGCAGACGTGTATTTTCTTCACCTGCACTCACCTTCCCCTCGCCCTCCCCTGCCCCTGCCCCTGCACCATCTGGCCTGTATGCACCCCCTGGCAGGAAGTAAGTTTGGGTCATCTCCGTGCCAGTTCAGTCAGCGTCTGTACCTGTGTGATGCCACCTGGTTCTGTGTATGTCCGTTTAATGCCGCCTAGTTCTGTCTATATCCATTCAGTGCCGGCCAGTTCCGTCCATACCTGCTCGATTCCACCTGTCCCTCCCCACACCATGTTCTGTTCTATAAGGCCAGTGTTAGTTTGTCTGTGCTCTATTCTGTTCCTGTCCCTTCACTTATCTCGTTTCGTCCCTACCCGATCAAATCCCTCTAACTCCTCGTCCGAATCCATCCAATTAGGCCCCAATTTGCTTGTCCCCGCCCGATTCCCTCCATCACCGTCCGTTTCTGTCCATTGCACTTTGAGAAATGCTCGTTCCAGTCTGATTCCCTCCATCCAAGCCCGCATATATATCCGTTGCACACCAAACTGTATCGTTCTTGCAGACATTCGCTCCGTTGCAGCCCAGATCAGTTCCGTTCTTGCTAAAATCACTCTGTTTTCAGGTAACATCCATCTGATCCACCCTGGAAACTGCCTTAACTGAAACTACCTAGATTGATTCTCAATGCTTCAATCCTCCATCAGGTTTCTTCGAGTGTTCTTCAGCCTTTAGGTTAGCCCAACCCTTGTGTCCCTCAGCTGTTCAGCCCGTTGTGTCCCGCCCTTAGATTACGGAGCCATTGTGCCTCAGAATACACATACCTCACCGCTTCAAAGTACTCAGCCACAAAACAATGCCCTGCTATTGGAATATCATTCCTTTGTCCTTACAATGCCCAGGCCTTAGCAGTCTCAGCCATCAGAATGCTCAATGCTGTATATTTGTCGTCAGCGACCACACTAGACTCTATCCAGATCTTCCCGGTCACATTAAGGTTCTAATTCTCTGTCACGTCCTACCCTTGTCAGTTCCAGCACCGATTTATGTTACTACTTACTTTTCGGACTAAGTCTGTTAGCACTGAGACCCTGTTAACTTTGTCAAATGTCTCAAATTTAAAACATCTTGTAATTTCTTAAAACTTAATCTCAGTTTCTAACTCTTAGAATTTGGCATCAAATTACTGTATGCTTTTTAATTTAAGGATCCCAATTTAAGTCGGTGGTACAGATCTAGCATGTGAAGGTGCTAAGAAAGTGGGTGAGTGAGTGAGAAAGTATGTAAATGAATGAACAGAAAAGCGGGTGTGGAGAGATTTGAGTAAAGATAATATCACAATAGAAAAGTGAGTTAGACAGGATGAAAGTGAATAAGTATTAATGAGTGAATGTGGTGGTGAATGAAAAAGAACACTTGAGTGATTATACATAAGGGTAATCCTACACAACATTCCCTCGCTGTCTGCTTAGACGAATCTCTGTTTTCATACCGGCTTTATACTGGTATAAATAGATTGGGTTTTATTTTCTTTATTGCTTCCTGTACAGAGACAACTTACAGTTTTCTGTGAACTCGAGTGGTGAATTTATATAGAACCATATTTTTGTATTTCCTGTAAATAAACGCACCAGCAGATTTATTTTTTAATTTTAATGGTTCCTGAGGTTGTGTTCTCTCTCTCTCTCTCTCTCTCTTAAACACAACATGGGTGATGTTCTAGGAAAGAAAGGATGTTGGAACATGCTACTATTTAAAATCGTGATTCTCACACTCTCACTCATGATAATCATCCTCATCATCAAGAACAACAACAAAAGCAACACAGCAAGCCTTCCTTTACCTATGCTATATGTTCGGGTTCCAAGCATCATATATCAAAATGTAGCAACATACGCATCCAAATATATAAGTAAATAGCGAAACATTTTTTGTTAATGAAAACCCTCTTTAAACATTTAACTGCTTGCAGTTCTCTCAGGGTGACAAAACGTCTGCCATTATCCTGACTAAAATTGGTGCATTGTTTCACAAGCCTTTTAACCCAACGTATATTTCACTCAGTGCCAAAGATCCTTGGATTTATCCTGGCCTGTTCTTTGCTTGATCGATGCCACCACTGGGATGCGTCACTTCCTCTTCTGTGTTAAGACAGCAATGGCGTCCGCCATGATATCCTCTTCGTTAATAACGATGCTTCCTTAATAACCAACATGGCATTATTTGCCGAAGCAACGGGCCGCCACACGTGCCATACCGTAAGTTTAAGTTCCCTGGAAAACTCCAAAAATTTTCTAATACAAAACTTTTCAAGCCAATCACTGTTATGCCTCTCTGCATTTCTGTATTGCAGTACCACCATGGACAGAGCAGTATTGTTTTATAGGTATTTTGGTTTGTAACAAGGATCCTTCACTGTGTACTGGTTTACACCTTGATTTAGTGGACTCACTTTAACGATACTGGCGCACAAACTTGGAGAGGGAGGGGTGTTCTCCTGTTTTCGTCAGACCAATGACTACACATAATTAAAGAACAGTTATTTACCAAAATACCTGCAATAAACATCTTCCATAAACATTATCATAGTGTTATTTTAATGCAAAGAGGGATTTGGTAATGAATTCCGAGGAATTTGGTAATCAGTTAGCACTAATTCTAACTTGTCAACCCTGATAACGTGTATTCAAGGAATCACGTCCCTCCTCTCCCCCGTGCCTTTCTAAAGGCTGTATCTGCCCCCGGACCTTGGTACAAGCTTTGTGCGGATCAGGAGATATAAATGCAAGTAGTCTTGGTGAAGCAGTACAAAAATGTGGCCATTCTCCAAGGGCTATGATGACAACAAGTTATTAAGACTCGATGCGATAACCATACGTACACCGATCACTCTTATTTTTTACGATTTTATTTAGCAGAGCACTGAGTGACAACCCAAATATTTTCTTGTAAGCAAGGAAACCATTTACTATGTTAAGTGCTAACCATACTGTATAACCTCCTGGACGCCTGGTGGTCTGGTGGGTTAAGGCGTCTCAACCAGATGTGGTTTGCAAGGGTGTATATACAAGAGGTATTTGAACCCTGTTGCCACATAATGCCACTCAGAGAATGGCAACTGGTCATTTAAGCTTTGAATGTCTGAAATAAGTACCCTAGCCCCAAGACCCTACCCTTTTGATGGTGTAATTAATAAATGGATGGTAGTAAGATAGAAAAAGAAAAGTTAAAATATATAGGCGGGTAGATAGATAGAGTAGATAGATAGATAGGCAGATAGACACATAGATCAATAGACAGATAAATAGATAGATATACAAATATATTTTCAGACAGACAAATAGGCAGAAATCTTACGCAAAGGTCTGACCTAATATTTATATTCCTTCAACCTCAGTGGTATAAGTTAGGGAGTTTCTTGAGCTAAAAAGCTTAACGATTTTATTCAGCGATGAGAAACCTACTCAATAAAGGGCTGAGAACTCTGTCTGTCTGTCTGTCTGTCTGTCTGTCTCTATCTATCTATCTATCTATCTATCTATCTATATATATATATATAACCTCTGTGGTACAGTGGTAGGGTGTGCATTTTCATACATGGGAGGAGGGTTCGCGCCCCGCCAGGGTAATAAACTTTGGGGGTGTTCACCCGGCCACGTTCTCCTTTGGCAGACATAAGTGGTGCTGTGGTTGAACCAGTGTCGCGTACTGTAAAGTATGCTTGCACCCAGTCGGCTTGCGCGGGCTGATTACACTTGGTTCACAGACTACACACACATCCAAAGCCACTCCAACATTGCAGTCACACTTACAAGCACTTCTCACTCCACATTCAATCTCTACCAGACAGCCTAAGATACTTGATAGAGATACTTAGGCTGTATCGTTCGCACTTCGGTTGGGATAGGCCGGTCCAGCAGTGGACACTCAAGCGGCTGCTGCTGCCGCTGATATATATATATATATATATATATATATATATATATATATATATATATATATATATATATATATATATATATATATATATATATATATATAAACTCTTTTTCTGCAATGCTATAACAGTCCCTTTAATCTGCTTTAAAATCCTGACGACTTTATTCAGCAGAAAGAAACCTACAGGCAGTCAGCAGGACAAAACTATGTGTGTAAACTGTACGTTACAAAGATATAACTTCGGTTTGTATTCCGGTGAACTCCTGACGATATCATTAATCAATGGGAAACTACACAGTTGAAGAGTTAAACCAGTCTCAATAAATCCATTCATTTTGTAGTGCAGCTTTACCAGCTGAATGGTTGATACTGCTTTACTTAGCCTCATCGACATAAGAGACCTTTCCGAAACTGAAGAAAGTCGTCCAGGGGAAGGTGACCAGCCTACGTCCACTGATGGCATTAACGTGATGGAAAAACGTTCACTCACCTTTGGGACATTTCATATATAATCCTTTGTGTGTGTGTGTGTGTGTGTGTGTGTGTGTGTGTGTGTGTGTGTGTGTGTGTGTGTGTGTGTGTGTGTGTGTGTGTGTGTGTGTGTGTGTGTGTGTGTGTGTGTGTGTGTGTGTGTGTGTGTGTGTGTGTGTGTGTGTGTGTGTGTGTGTGTGTGTGTGTGTGTGTGTGTGTGTGTAGTGCAGCCAAAACTGGAGTATGGATTTTGATGAAACTTGGCAGCATGATTGAAAAATGGGTCCCAGATGGGCCAGTTCCAGTTTCATGTCGTCTGATATTATCTGAAGGGGTGTTTGCTCTCGTTTATTTTACAATACGCACTCTCTCTTTGCGAAGAGAGAGAGAGAGAGAGAGAGAGAGAGAGAGAGAGATGGAGAGGCAAATAAAAGAAAGAAAATAAGAGAGATAGCAGTAACTACGAAAAGGAGAAAACTAGCAACATAGCAAGAAAGAAATGAGAAAATGAAGGAGTGACTGATATGACAAAAATGAATGAGATGAGAAAGCAAACAAATGATGAGAGAAAGCAATAACACAAGGGATGCAAAATGAATGAGGCACTGATATAACAGGAAAAATAAGAGAGAAGAGTAAGGACGACAGGAATATGTAAGAGACGAATGAGGGAGAGAGCAACATGGCAACTGATCTAAAATGGGTCGAATGAGGAAGGTAGAACGAAATAAGAGTAGAATGAGACAGCAATGAATAAGAAAGTAAGGGAAGGCAGGAGTAAATAAAAGAGTGAGGAGACAGAAGTAAGTAAGAGAAGATGCGAGGATACAGCAACAACTAAGAGATAAAGACAAAGGAAAAGGAGATATAATGAGAAAGAATGAGGGAGACATCAATATAACACGAGAAGACAAACAGAAGCACCCACAGATAACAACACTCTCGCCATACAATTTGTCTAAGGGCCCGTCCACCCGATCAGAAGACACAGAGCTTTTGGGGTATGGTAATGGAAAAAACGCAGGGATATAACTGCGTCCACGTACTGAACTGAAACTCTCTCCCCGGTTCTGACGTACTGTTTATAGCATGATTGGTCACCAAGCTTCGAAGCTGACGACCAGGGTGTTTCGATACGACAGGTGTGCACTGAACGTATGGAGGGACCTTAACGCCGATCATATCATCCTTGCCTTTGCCCTTGTCCTTTGACCAATTGCTATCAAAATCTAAAAACTTCATCCTTGCTTAACCCTAAGCCCATCCACCATGGATGGTTTAAGGCGGAGCAAGAATGTTTAAGTTGACGTTATGTTATAACCATGGTCTCTGATTGATTGTTCTGAAAATGAAATAATTGCATACTGGGCTAACCTTAAAAACCCTCCCACCAAGTTTCATCGAAATCGTATCAAAACTATTTGAGTTAAAGGACGAAACTTTGATCTTGCACTGAAACCTTTACCCTTGACCAATTGTTCTCAAAAACGAACCACTCTGCCCTTTCCTGTCCCTCAAACGCTTGACGAAGTTTGGTCAAAATGTGTCAAAACGTTTGAGTTGATTTGGTCCATGACGTATGACTTAGGACCTTTTTCGCCTTCAAATTAATAACCTCTTTCTCTGATGGTCCAAAATTATTGTGCCAACCTTAATGCAATTCAGTGCACTAATTTTCCCATAATCTTAGTACCAGACAGATAGAAACACAAGCAGGACCAAACTGCGTAATGACTTGTGCTAGTGTAAAAAAGGAGATGACAGAGACAGCAACAAATGAGCGATGAGTCAGGAAGACAGCAATAAATGAAAGGAAAAATAAGAGTTAACTACTGTCAACGAGAAACAGATGATATCAAATGATAAAAAATATTAATTCGTTCGATCCGATGACACATTTAATTTCAATTTATTTTTGCCTTCTTCAGATGATTTCTTAAAGCCTAAGAAAGAGTTCGTGTACTGAAAAGATGACTATGACCAACCTTTGCAGTTCGAAGTCATTCCTAAGCTGTATATAATCGTCTGGTTGTAGCAAGACAATACAAATGGCGTACCCGTAATGAAGGAGTTAAACCAGGAGAAGGAAAGATTGAAAATAAAATAGAGAGGGGAGGGAAGCTAAGAGAAATAATTATAACCTAACAAGAAGCGGTGCCAAGGCACAGCCAACCCTTCCCCGACAGTCTTTTTGTGCTGACGTATAAACACAAAAGGAAATCGAGTCAAAGATGTCGCATATCAAATTTGGAGTAAATCTGGCGAAAACAGACGATTTCATGCCCATTTGAAATTTTAGGCCCGACACACCTGACACTGACCCCCCTACCGCTAACTGGGGGGTGACCCCCCCTGATGTAATGAGGCATGTTACTGGATGCAGATTTGAAAGATGCACCTTGTGATTTTGGATTCATGTCGATATAACGAATCTGAAATGAGTTTTGGCGAAAAAACGATTTTTGTTTACATTTTTTTTTTTTTATACAGTTTTTGGGTCTACAGCCTGGGCCTTGGCCCAGTTTGCCGCAAAATTTAATCAGGTGATCAGAAGGTCATAGCCCATCATCCCTGTAATTTTAGTCAAAATCACACCAGTAGTTTTCGCGTAAAGTTAACAGACAGACTGACAGACAGATGGACAAACAAACAAACAAACAGGCAAACCGAGTGAAAACAGTACCCGTCCCCGAGCCCCTCCGGGGAGGGGACGGATAATAATAGAAGAAGTTGAGACGGGCGAGAAATAAGATGAGGACAAGGCAAATTACAGATGAGAGAGACTGAGATAAGAAATGAAAGAGGAAGATAAGAGAAATCCAAATCAAGAATAAGAGAATTAGAGATAGGACGACAAACTTAAGATCTCTAGTATAAGATGGAAGGAAAATTAATGGAGAAAAAAGAAACAGAAAGACAGTGAGAAAAAAAAAATCAAACGAAATAACTAGGATGCAGAGATAAACAGATATGAGAATGAATGAAACAGATGAAGAAGACGAGAAAAAAATAGGCAATGGAATATATGACACGAGAAAAAAAAAAAAATGCCAAGGAAGGGACTAGGTGCTGGCATGCAAGGGTTCTGATGATGAAGTGTGGTGTGATCCTTGTCGCGTGCATCGGATTCACAGCACACACTGATATCCGGTTTTACAATAGTTCTGTTACGCCGTGTGATCCTTGCACTGTGAGGGATTGTTGTGTAGGTTTATCCTTTGGTATATGAGAGAAAAAAGAATCAAACCCTCCTCCATCTCTCTCTCTCTCTCTCTCTCTCTCTCTCTCTCTCTCAACAATATTAGTATTTGGACAGGTGAGGCAGGTGCGATGCAGGGCAGAAAGTGACGGTTGTTGGCTGACTGATTAGATGTGACATTTATGAGTTATGACGTCATCGGGGATTCCTATTTCACTGACCTATTAATTTTTTTTTTTTTTTCGCTGTGGTCTTGGGTTTGGTCTGCGCCTACCGACCACCAAGCTGAGGGCACATCGCCAGCTGGAGAGGATGAATTAGACTCATGAAAATCGGTCCATAGCTGCGGCCTGTTCCCTGCCAACGAACTGATGGACGGAAGGAAAACTCTTTCTGGGTCAGCCGCCCAAGACTCTCGACTACATCGTCGGGAATATTGAAACAAAGGGATAAAAGAGAAGACTAGAAGGCGAAGAGGGACGTAATTAGGCCGGGCAATAAGACTATAAAAAGATTAAAGATAATACAGGATACAGACAGAACAACAGAATACAACAGAAATGAACAGAAAAGATACCAGGACGAGACGAGAATTAAATTGGGCACAGAGAAAAAAGTAATTAAATAATTAATTGATTAAAAAAAAAAAAAAACTCATGTACAGCATACCTCCACCAAGGCGGCACCGTCTTCTGTTCCGATGTCCATTACCTTGACCTGTAGTCCAGTGTTTATCACTTGTTCCACTAGTGGTTTTCCATTTGTATTATCTGAAACAATTTCATTAAACAATTATTCCTTATTATTGCTAACAGACATTTAGACAGACAAACAAACCAAAACTTAACTTCCCTTGCCTAAGACAGCAAATGAAGCAGATGTGCAGTTTCTTCCTGTGCATTCACAGAAAACATGGAAACTACCTTCCCAGTCCTGCGATATGCCCATTTCGTTGAAACCCATGAGCTCACTTTCGCTTATTTCTGACTGTTTTTATTTTTTGGAGGGGGCTGACCCCCTAAAGAATCATGTAAGGGGTCACGCTTCCGAAATATCGCATTACAGATGAGACTCCATTGTACAACATGTACAAAGATATTAAAGCAGTATCTACCCTCCTTCCTGCATTTTTCATCCCATCTAAAAATAAAGATGGGAAATTTTTGTATAGGAAAAGGCGTTGCGAAGGAAACTGACGAAGTGACTTGAGAAATTTCACTGAAATCCATACGCTACTTTCCCCTATTTCTTATCGTTTTTATTTTTGGGAGGGGGCTGACCCCTCAAGATTTGGGTGGTCACGCTCCCCAAATATCACAGTACGGAGGAGTGTCACTGCACAACATGCACTAAGATACCAAAGAACTATTCGTCCTCCTTTCATCATTTACGATAATTTCTTTTTGAAGAAAGGGACTGACCCTCCTAAAAATCATGGCTGCAAATTGTATATAGTGGAAGGCCTTCCAGGTAACGCACCGAACTCACCTGGGAAGTTTAATTTAGATCAATCACATAACCAAGGAGTTAAAGCACACACACACACACACACACACACACACACACAGTTGTATCTCACGGAACGGCATACGGCGAGTTAACGAAAATGTCTTATGAATGTCTTTTTTCAACGTCTTTTATCAGTCCTTCGAAGCAGGATTGATAAAAGAAAATTAAAAGAGAAGGTGAGAAATACAGAATAAAGAGAGTATGCATATAAAGGAGGACGAGAGAAATACAAAGACCATAAGAGAGAAAAATCGGGGCACAGCGAGATAGAGATAGGAAGATGTGCAAATCTCACGACCTTGCGTGTGTTGACAAGCGTGACGTCACCGCCCTGGCCACGCTGCCCTGCCCGCTAAGGGGTATATAAGGCGGGCCAGATGAGGTCGTGGCATCAGTTCCTCCCAAACCACGAAGAAGACAACATGAAGGTATACTGACCACACTTGATTTTTATACTGAGACTTGACAAACACTGATTCCATGCCGTAATGACTGTCGTTAAATCTATAGGCAATAATGTACATCTTTTTTGACAGGACAAATTATATAAACATTAAGAGAGAAACATACGAACCCAGAAATTAATAAATGTCTGAGCACAACAGTCAAAATTATCACTAAAAGAAACTGCAACAAACTAAAAGATTAATATGCAGATGACGAAGGTCGATTTTAACAATGCAAAAGAAAGACAAGAGCAAAGTTTGATATAATTCGACGGTAAATCATTAATAAGTAAATGAACAAGTTAATAAGTAAATACTAGTAAAACATGTTATAGGCAAAGAAAGTAATTCAAAAGAGATAAACAAAATTTATCTCCATAACCAAATTTATACTTAAAAATCGACCACTCAAATAAGAAGCGAGTATACGGCCTTCAACAACATCAAATTTCTGTTCAAAATATGACACTCTACGAAATCTTGAAGTCGTGTAGTTCGTCTCAGTTTATAGGAATAAAAAATCGCTTTAATTTGCAGTGAAAAAACTGAATCAGATTTCAGATCTTTGATATATTACAGACCGTGCCAGTCATCACTTATAAAACCCTAGGCAAACTTTACCACTAAAAAGAAAAATAATTAAGACCTCTACATTTTCACTAATTTTTAAACCGCTAAGAAAAGAGAAAAAATGTTGTCTCAGTAGCATTAATTCCTGCACAGCCTTGGAACACTTTCTATCTATCTATCTATCTATATACACACGAGTATATGTGTGTGTGTGTGTGTGTGTGTGTGTGTGTGTGTGTGTGTGTGTGTGTGTGTGTGTGTGTGTGTGTGTGTGTGTGTGTCCGTGTGTGTGTGTGTGTGTGTGTGTGTGTGTGTCCGTGTGTGTGTGTGTGTGTGTGTGTGTGTGTGTGTGTTTATCGTGCTAAAAAATAACCAGAATCAGTTACATCCTAACGCATCAGAGTTCTTTCAGACTGGTTTTATGAGAATCACATTAATGTAATAGATTCATAGGCAACGTCAACTGTCCACCATTAACATCCCTGTTCAAACCACAAAAACGTCTACAACATATTTCTTACAGACCAGAAGTCTGAATCCCTTCAGCACGACGACGACATTTATATTATGTCTTTGCCAGTGCCATACGACTTTATTATTACTCCCTTTTTCTTCACCTTCCCTTCGTGGATTCCGCAAAAAATACCCGCAGCTGCCTCCGTCCCCACCACAGGTGACCCTGTGCCTGGCTCTGGTGACGGTGGCGCTAACAACTGCTGCACCACAAGGCTACAACTACCAGGGCCCCCCAGCCCCTTCAGCACCCTCCTACACCCCCGCGCCGCAGTACGCCGGGGCACCCGCGCAGTACGACTTTCAGTGGGACGTGAACGACCCGCCTTCAGGCAACTTCTTTGGCCATCAGGAATCAAGGGATGGTGCCGTCACTAGAGGAAGGTGAAAGGAAACTGTTTGTCTGTCTGTCATTAAAATCTTCTAAACAAACATAATAATTTCTTAGTCTGATCACTCTCTTCACTGTCTGTCTCATAATCTACCTATCTGTCTGTCCTCCCTCAGTTACTACGTCCGCCTGCCCGACACCCGGCTCATGAGGGTTGACTACTACGTGGACGAGACCGGCTACCACCCCACCGTCACCTTCGAGGGCCAGGCTCAGTTCCCGCCCACACGCCAATACGCCCCTGCCTACACCGCACCCGCACCCGCACCCGCACCCGCACCTGCACGTGTCTACTCCTCGCCCGCACCTGCACCTGCACCCGGACCTGTACGTGTATTTCCTTCTCCCGCACCCTCAGGCAGACGTGTATTTTCTTCACTTGCACTCACCTTCCCCTCGCCCTCCCCTGCCCGTGCCCCAGCCCCAGCCCCAGCCCCAGCACCAACAGGCCAGTATGCACCCCCAGGCAGGAAGTAAGTTTGGGTCATCTCCGTGCCAGTTCAGTCAGCGTCTGTACCTGTGTGATGCCACCTGGTTCTGTGTATGTCCGTTTAATGCCGCCTAGTTTTGTCTATATCCATTCAGTGCCGGCCAGTTCCGTCCATACCTGCTCGATTCCACCTGTCCCTCCCCACACCATGTTCTGTTCTATATGGCCAGTGTTAGATTGTCTGTGCTCTATTCTGTTCCTGTCCCTTCACTTATCTCGTTTCGTCCATACCCGATCAAATCCCTCTAACTCCTCGTCCGAATCCATCCAATCAGGCCCCAATTTGCTTGTCCCCGCCCGATTCCCTCCATCACCGTCCGTTTCTGTCCATTGCACTTTGAGAAATGCTCGTTCCAGTCTGATTCCCTCCTTCCAAGCCCGCATATATATCCGTTGCACACCAAACTGTATCGTTCTTGCAGACATTCGCTCCGTTGCAGCCCAGATCAGTTCCGTTCTTGCTAAAATCACTCTGTTTTCAGGTAACATCCATCTGATCCACCCTGGAAACTGCCTTAACTGAAACTACCTAGATTGATTCTCAATGCTTCAATCCTCCGTCAGGTTTCTTCGAGTGCTCTTCAGCCCTTAGGTTAACCCAACCCTTGTGTCCCTCAGCTTTTCAGCCCGTTGTGTCCCGCCCTTAGATTACGCAGCCATCGTGCCTCAGAATACACATACCACACGGCTTCAAAGTACTCAGCCACAAAACAATGCCCTGCTATTGGAATATCATTCCTTTGTCCTTACAATGCCCAGGCCTTAGCAGTCTCAGCCATCAGAATGCTCAATGCTGTATATTTGTCGTCAGCGACCACACTAGACTCTATCCAGATCTTCCCAGTCACATTAAGGTTCTAATTCTCTGTCACGTCCTACCCTTGTCAGTTCCAGCACCGTTTTATGTTACTACTTACTTTTCGGACTAAGTCTGTTAGCACTGAGACCCTGTTAACTTTGTCAAATGTCTCAAATTTAAAACTTGTCGTAATTTCTTAAAACTTAATCTCAGTTTCTAACTCTTAGAATTTGGCATCAAATTATTGTGTGCTTTTTAATTTAAGGATCCCAATTTAAGTCGGTGGTACAGATCTAGCGTGTGAAGGTGCTAAGAAAGTGGGTGAGTGAGTGAGAAAGTATGTGAATGAATGACTAGAAGCAAGTGTGGAGAAATTTGAGTGAAGGCAATGTGATAATAAAAAAGTGAGTTAGGCAGTTTGAAAGTGAATAAGTATTAATGAGTGAATGTGGTGGTGACAACATTCCCTCGCTGTCTGCTTAGACGAATCTCTGTTTAAATTGGGTTTTATTTTCTTTATTGCTTCCTGTACAGAGACAACTTACAGTTTTCTGTGAACTCGAGTGGTGAATTTATACAGAACCATATTTTTGTATTTCCTGTAAATAAACGCAACAGCAGATTTATTTTTGAGTTTTAATGGTTCTTGAGGTTGTGTTCTCTCTCTCTCTCTCTCTCTCTCTCTCTCTCTCTCTCTCTCTCTCTTTTTCTCTCTCTCTCTCTCTCTCTGAAACACAACATGGGTGATGTTCTAGAAAAGAAAGGATGTTGGAACATGCTAATATTTAAAATCGTGATTCTCTCACTGTCACTCATGATAATCATCCTCATCATCAACAACAACAACAAAAGCAACACAGCAAGCCTTCCTTTACCTGTGTTATATGTTCGGGTTCCAAGCATCATATATCAAAATGTGTCAGCATACGCATCCAAATATATAGGTAAATAGCGAAACATTTTTTGTTAATGATAACCCTCTTTAAATGTTTAACTGCTTGCATTTCTCTCCGGGTGACAAAATGTCTGCCATTATCCTGACTAAAATAGGTGCATCTATCACATGCCTTTTAAACCAAAATATATTTCACTCAGTGCCAAACCTCCATGGATTTATCCTGGCCTGTACTTTGCTTGACGGAGGCCACCACTGGAATGCGTCACTTTCTCCTATGTGTTAAGACAGCACTGACACCCGCCATGATATCCTTTTCGTTAATAACGATGTTTCCTTGATAACAAACATGGTATTATTTGCCGAAGGAACTGGCCTCCACACGTGCCATACCGTAAATTTTACATGGCAAACATTGTCAGCCATTGGCACTAATTCGAAGTCATCACGAGTAAGGTGTTGCACCGGGACAGGTTCCCCGGAAAATTCCATAAAATTTCTAATACTAAACATTTCAAGTCAATCACTGTTATGCCTCAATGCATTTCTGTATTGCAGTAACACCATGAACAGACCAAAATTCTTTAAAAAGTATTTTGGTTTGTAACAAGGATCCTTCGCCATGTACTGGTTTACTCCATGATTTAGTGGACTCGCTTTAACGATATTCACGCAAGGAATTGGAGAGGCAGGGGCGTGGAGGTATGAGTTCCCCCTATTTTCGTCAGACTAATGACTACACATAATTAAAGAATAGCCGTTTACCAAAATTCCTGCAATAAACTTCTTACAAAAACATTATCATAGTATTATTTCAGTGCAAAGAGGGATTTGGTAATAAATTCTGAGGAATTTGGTAATGAGTGATCATTAATTTTAACTTTTCAGCCCTAATAACGTGTATTCAAAGAATACCCCCCCCCCTTCGCCTTTCCAAAGTGCTGTATCCGCCCCTGGACCATGATGCAAACGTGGTGTGGAACAGAAGATATAAAGGCAAGTATTCTTGGTGAAAGCAGTACAAAAATGTGGCCATACTTCAAGTGCGATGATGATAACAAATTATTAAGGCTGTCTATGAGACTGCCACACGTACACAGTTCAATCTCACTTTTAACGATTTTATTTAGCAAACCACCGAGTGACAAACCAAATATTATCGTGTAACCAAGGAAACCATTTATTGTACTACTGTACAGTATGTTAAGTGGTAACCATATTGTATAATTACATGGACGCCTGGTGGTCAGGTGGGTTAAGGCGTTCCAACCGTATGTGGCTTGCAAGGGTGTACGTACAAGAGGTATTTGAACTCTGTTGCTCACATAATGCCACTCAGGGATAGGCACCTGGTCACTTTAGCTTTGAATTCTGAAATAAGTACCCTAGCCCCAAGACCCCACGCTCTTGATGGCGTAATTAATAAATAGACGATAGAAAGAGACGAGTAATAGATAAAATATTATAGGCTGGTAGACAGATAAGAAGATAGATAGATAGGCAGACAGACACACAGAAAGATAAATAGATAGATATACTCGTACAAACATATTTATAGAAAGACAAGTAGACAGAAATCTTACGCAAAGGTCTGACTTAATATATATAATTATCCTTCCACTTCAGTTAAGGAGTTTATCGAGCTTAAATCTTGACGATTTATTCAGCGATGAGAAACTTAAGTAATAAAAGGCTGACAACTCTCTCTCTCTCTCTCTCTCTCTCTCTTCTTTTTCTGCAGTGCTATAACAGTCCTTTCAATGTGCTTTATAATCCTGACGACTTTATTCAACAGAAACAAACCTATAGACAGTCAGAAGGGCAAAACTATGTGTAAACTGTACATTACAAAGATATAACTTGGGTGTGTATTTCGGTGTAGTCTTGGCGATATCATTCAACGAAGGGAAAGTGCATTGTTGAAGAGGTAAAACAGTCTCATTAAATCCATTCATTTTGTGGTGCAACTTTACCAACTGAATGGTTTACACTCCTTTACTTAACCTCTTCACCAGGAGAGATCTGGCCGAAGCTGAAGAAAATCGTCTGGAGGTGTCAAATAATAAAATCAAAAAATACATCATCATAGACAAGAGGTTCATTTTTAAGCGGCGGCAAAGATTGAGAGAAGAGCGTATAAGGGAGACAAGGACGAACTGGGAACCGTAACAGCCAGTCCAATATTTACTCACTTGTAGGCGTAGGGGTCCGAGGCTAGGCAACCGTAGTCTTGTACATTAGGGGAAGGTGACCAGCCTACGTCCACTGATGGTATTGACGTGATGGAAAAACGTTCACTCACATTCTGGACACTTAATATACTAAATCCTGTGTGTGTGTGTGTGTGTGTGTGTGTGTGTGTGTGTGTGTGTGTGTGTGTGTGTGTGTGTGTGTATGTGTGTGTGTGTGTGTGTGTATGTGTATGTGTGTGTGTGTGTGTGTGTGTGTGTGTGTGTGTGTGTGTGTGTGTGTGTGTGTGTGTGTGTGTGTGTGTGTGTGTGTGTGTGTGTGTGTGTGTGTGTGTGTGTGTGTGTGTGCGTGTGTGTGTGTGTGTAGTGCAGCCAAAACTGGAGTATGGATTTTGACGAAACTTGGCAGGACGACTGAAAATGGGCCCCAGATGAGCCAGTTCCAGTATCGTGTCGGCTGATATTTTCTGGAGGGGTGTTGGCTCCCGATTATTTTACAATACGCGTTCTCTTTTTACAGATAGAGAGGGATAGATAGATAGGTAGGTAGGTAGGTAGGTAGGGAGAGAGAGAGAGAGAGAGAGAGAGAGAGAGAGAGAGAGAGAGAGAGAGAGAGAGAGAGAGAGAGAGAGAGAGAGAGAGAGAGAGAGCAATATGACAAGTGAATTTAAAGGAGAGAGCATGGATGAGAAAAGATATGGAGAGGCAAATAAAAGAGAAGAACAAGAGAGATGGCAGTAACTACGGAAAGGAGGAGAAAGCTAACAAGAGAGACAAATGAGAAAATGAAAGAATGGTTGATAAGACAAAAATGAATCAGATGAGAGCAAATAAAAGATGTGACACAGCAATAAACAACAGAAAGAAAAAGAATGAGACACTGATATAACAGGAGAAATAAAAGAGTAAGGGAGACAGCAATATGTAAGAGACGAGTGAGGAAGAGAACACCATAGCAACTGAACTAATATGGTGCGAATGAAGAAGGTAGACCGATATAAGGGTAGTATGAGACAGCAAAAAGTAAGAAGGTAAGGGAAAGGCAGAAGTAAATAAAAAAATTAGGAGACAAGTAAATAAGAGAAGAAGTGAGGACTGCGCAATAAGCAAGAGAATGGGTAGATATCAATGCAACAAAAGAATTTCAAGACAAAGGTAAAGGAGATACAATGTGTGAGAATGAGAGAGACATCAATATAACAAGAGAAGACAAACACAAGCACCCACAGATAACAACACTCTCGCCATACAATTTGTCTAAGGGCCCGTCCACCCAATCAAAAGACACAGAGGTTTTGGGGTATGGTAATGGAAAAAACGTAGGGATATAACTGCGTCCACGTACTGAACTGAAACTCTCTCCCCGGTTCTGACGTACTGTTTATAGCATGATTAGTCACCAAGCTTCGAAGCTGACGACCAGGGTGTTTCGATACGACAGGTGTGCACTGAACGTATGGAGGGACCTTAACGCCGATCATATCATCCTTGCCTTTGCCCTTGTCCTTTGACTAATTGCCGTCAAAATCTAAGAACTTCATCCTTGCTTAACCCTAAGCCCATCCACCAAGGATGGTTTAAGGCGGAGCAAGAGTGTTTATGTTGACCTTATGTTATAACCATGGTCTCTGATTGATTGTTCTGAAAATGAGGTAATTGTATTCTGGGCTAAACTTAAACCCTCCCACCAGGTTTCATCTAAATCGTATCAAAACTATTTGAGTTAAAGGCCGAAACTTTGACTTTGCCCTGAAACCTTAACCTCTGACTAATTGTTTTCAAAAGCGAACCACTCTACAGTACCCTTTCCGGTTCCTCAAACGCTTGACGAAGTTTGGTCAAAATGAGTCAAAACATTTGAGCTGATTTGGTCCATGACGTATGACTTACGACCTTATTCGATTTCAAATTAATGATCTCTTTCTCTGACGGCCCTGAGTTATTGTGCCAAACTTAATGCAGTTCAGTGCAGTAGGTTTCCAATAATCTTAGTAACAGACAAACAGAATGACAAGCTGCACCAAACTGCATAACGCGTTGTGCTGGTGAAAAAAAAGAAGACAGAGACAACAATAAATGAGAGAGATGAGTGAGGAAGACAGCAATAAATGAAAGTTAACTACTGTCGGAGAGAAACAGATGATATCAAATTTTAAAAATATTAATTTGTTCGATCCCATGACACATTTTATTTCAATTTATTTTTGCCTTCTTCAGATAATTTCTTAAAGCCTAAGAAAAAGTTCGCGTACTGAAAGGACGACTATAAATAACCATTGCAGTTCGAAGTCTTTCCTAAGCTGTATATAATCGTCTGGTTGTAGCAAGACAATACAAATGGCGTACCCGTAATGAAGGAGTTAAACCAGGAGAAGGAAAGATTGAAAATAAAATAGAGAGGGGAGGGAAGCTAAGAGAAATAATCAAAACCTAACAAGAAGCGGTGCCAAGGCACAGCCAACCCGTCCCCGACAGTCTTTTTTGTGCTGACGTATAGGCTAAACACAAAAGGAAATCGAGTCAAAGATGTCACATATCAAATTTGGAGTATATCGGGTGATAATTGACGATTTCATGCCCATCTGAAATTTTTGGCCCGACCCACCTGACAGTGACCCCACTACGGCTAACTGGGGGGTGACCCCCCCTGATGTAATGAGGCATGTTACTGGATGCAGATTTGAAAGATGCACCTTGAGATTTTTGTTTCATGTTGATATGACGAATTTGAATGGGATATAGCGAAAAAACGATTTTATTTATTTATTTATTTTTATTTTTTTACATTTTTTGGATCTACAGCCTGGGCCTGGGCCCAATTTGCCGCAAACTTTAATCAGGCGATCAGAAGGTCAGAGCCCATCATCCCTGTAATTTTAGTCAAAATAGCACCTGTAGTTCTCGCGTAAAGTTCTTAACAGACAGACAGACAGAGAGACAGACAGACAAACAGACAGACATACAGACAAACAAACAAACAAACAGATAAACCGAGTGAAAACAATACCTGTCCCCGGGTAATAATGGGAGACCTAGAGACTGGGGAGAAATAAGAAGATAAGGAGAAGGCCAATTACAGAAGAGAGAGACAGAGATAAGAAATGAAAGAGGAAGATAAGAGAAATCCACATCAAGAATAAGAGAATTAGAGATAGGACGACAAACTTAAGATCTCTAGTATAAGATGGAAGGAAAATTAATGGAGAAAAAAGAGAAACAGAGAGACAGTCAGAAAAAAAAAAATAAAACGAAATAACTAGGATGCAGAGATAAACAAACGCTGAAATGAATGAAACAGATAAAGAAGACGAGAGAGAAAAAAAAATAGGCAACGGAATATATGACACGAGAAAAAAAAAAAATGCCAAGGAAGGGACTAGGTGTTGGCATGCAAGGGTTCTGATGATGAAGTGTGGTGTGATCCTTGTCGCGTGCATCGGATTCTCAGCACACACTGATATCCGGTTTTACAATAGTTCTGTTACGCCGTGTGATCCTTGCACTGTGAGGGACTGTTGTGTAGGTTTATCCTTTGGTATATGAGAGAAAAAAGAATCAAACCCTCCTCCATCTCTCTCTCTCTCTCTCTCTCTCTCTCTCTCTCTCTCTCTCTCTCTCTCTCTCAACAATATTAGTATTTGGACAGGTGAGGCAGGTGCGATGCAGGGCAGAAAGTGACGGTTGTTGGCTGACTGATTAGATGTGACATTTATGAGTTATGACGTCATCGGGGATTCCTATTTCACTGACCTATTAATTTTTTTTTTTTTCGCTGTGATCTTGGGTTTGGTCTGCGCCTACCGACCACCAAGCTGAGGGCACATCGCCAGCTGGAGAGGATGAATAAGACTCATGAAAATCGGTCCATAGCTGCGGCCTGTTCCCTGCCAACGAACTGATGGACGGAAGGAAAACTCTTTCTGGGTCAGCCGCCCAAGACTCTCGACTACATCGTAGGGAATATTGAAACAAAGGGATAAAAGAGAAGACTAGAAGGCGAAGAGGGACGTAATTAGGCCGGGCAATAAGACTATAAAAAGATTAAAGATAATACAGGATACAGACAGAACAACAGAATACAACAGAAATGAACAGAAAAGATACCAGGACTAGACGAGAATTAAATTGGGCACAGAGAAAAAAGTAATTAAATAATTAATTTATACCAAAAAAAAAAAAAAAAAAAAACTCATGTACAGCATACCTCCACCAAGGCGGCACCGTCTTCTGTTGCGATGTCCATTACCTTGACCTGTAGTCCAGTGTTTATCACTTGTTCCACTAGTGGTTTTCCATTTGTATTATCTGAAACAATTTCATCCAACAATTATTCCTTATTATTGCTAACAGACATTTAGACAGACAAACAAACCAAAACTTAACTTCCCTTGCCTAAGACAGCAATAAAGTAGAAGTGCAGTTTCTTCCTGTGCATTCACAGAAAACATGGAAACTACCTTCCCAGTCCTGCGATATGCCCATTTCGTTGAAACCCATGTGCTCAATTTCGCATATTTCTGATCGTTTTTATTTTTTGGAGGGGGCTGACTTCCTTAAGAATCATATAAGGGGTCACTCTCCCCAAATATATCATTACAGATGAGACTCCATTGTACAACATTTACTAAGATATCAAAGCAGTATCTGCCCTCTTTCCTTGATTTGTCATCCCATATAAAAATAAAGATGGGAAATTTTTGTATAGGAAAAGGCGTTGCGAAGGAACCTGACGAAGTGAGTTGAGAAATTTCACTGAAATCCATACGCTACTTTCCCCTATTTCTTATCGTTTTTATTTTTGGGAGGGGGCTGACCCCTCAAGATTTGGGTGGTCACGCTCCCCAAATATCACAGTACGGATGAGTGTCACTACAACATGCACTAAGATACCAAAGAACTATTCGTCCTCCTTTCATCATTTACGATAATTTCTTTTTGAAGAAAGGGACTGACCCTCCTAAAAATCATGGCTGCAAATTGTATATAGTGGAAGGCCTTCCCGGTAACCCAGTGAACTCACCTGGGAAGTTTAATTCAGATCCATCAAATAACCAAGGAGTTAAAGCACACACACACACACACACACACACACACACACACACACACACACACACACACACACACACACACACACACGTGTATCTCACGGAACGGTATACGGCGAGTTAACGAAAATGTTTTATGAATGTCTTTTTTCAATGTCTTTTATCAGTTAACGAAAATGTCTTATGAATGTCTTTTTTCAATGTCATTTATCAGTCCTTCGAAGCAGGATTGATAAAAGAAAATTAAAAGAGAAGGTGAGAAATACAGAATAAAGAGAGTATGCATATAAAGGAGAACGAGAGGAATACAAAGACCATAAGAGAGAAAAATCGGGGCACAGCGAGATAGAGATAGGAAGATGTGCAAATCTCACGACCTTGCGTGTGTTGACAAGCGTGACGTCACCGCCCTGGCCACGCTGCCCTGCCCGCTAAGGGGTATATAAGGCGGGCCAGATGAGGTCGTGGCATCAGTTCTTCCCAAACCACGAAGAAGACAACATGAAGGTATACTGACCACACTTGATTTTTATATTGAGACTTGACAAACACTGATTCCATGCCGTAATGACTGTCGTGAAATCTATAGGCAATAATGTACATCTTTTTTGACAGGAAAATTATATATACATTAAGAGAGAAACATACGAACCCAGAAATTAATAAATGTCTGAGCACAACAGTCAAAATTATCACTAAAAGAAACTGCAACAAACTACAAGATTAATATGCAGATGACGAAGGTCGATTTTAACAATGCAAAAGAAAGACAAGAGCAAAGTTTGATATAATTCGACGGTAAATCATTAATAAGTAAATGAACAAGTTAATAAGTAAATACTAGTAAAACATGTTATAGGCAAAGAAAGTAATTCAAAAGAGATAAACAAAATTTATCTCCATAACCAAATTTATACTTAAAAATCGACCACTCAAATAAGAAGCGAGTATACGGCCTTCAACAACATCAAATTTCTGTTCAAAATATGACACTCTACGAAATCTTGAAGTCGTGTAGTTCGTCTCAGTTTATAGGAATAAAAAATCGCTTTAATTTGCAGTGAAAAAACTGAATCAGATTTCAGATCTTTGATATATTACAGACCGTGCCAGTCATCACTTATAAAACCCTAGGCAAACTTTACCACTAAAAAGAAAAATAATTAAGACCTCTACATTTTCACCAATTTTTAAACCGTTAGAAAAAGGGAAAAAATGTTGTCTCAGTAGCATTAATTCCTGCACAGCCTTGGAACACTTTCTATCTATCTATCTATCTATCTATCTATATACACACACGAGTATATGTGTGTGTGTGTGTGTGTGTGTGTGTGTGTGTGTGTGTGTGTGTTTATCGTGCTAAAAAATAACCAGAATCAGTTACATCCTAACGCATCAGAGTTCTTTCAGACTGGTTTTATGAGAATCACATTAATGTAATAGATTCATAGGCAACGTCAACTGTCCACCATTAACATCGCTATTCAAACCACAAAAACGTCTACAACATATTCCTTACAGACCAGAAGTCTGAATCCCTTCAGCACGACGACGACATTTATATTATGTCTTTGCCAGTGCCATACGACTTTATTATTACTCCCTTTTTCCTCACCTTCCCTTCGTGGATTCCGCAAAAAATACCCGCAGCTGTCTCCGTCCCCACCACAGGTGACCCTGTGCCTGGCTCTGGTGACGGTGGCGCTAACAACTGCTGCACCACAAGGCTACAACTACCAGGGCCCCCCAGCCCCCCCAGCACCCTCCTACGCCCCTGCGCCGCAGTACGCCGCGGCACCCGCACAGTACGACTTTCAGTGGGACGTGAACGATTCGCCTTCAGGCAACTTCTTTGGCCATCAGGAATCAAGGGATGGCGCCGTCACTAGAGGAAGGTGAAAGGAAACTGTTTGTCTGTCTGTCATTAAAATCTTCTAAACAAACAATAATTTCTTAGTCTGATCACTCCCTTCAGTGTTTGTCTTATAATCTATGTATCTGTCTGTCCTCCCTCAGTTACTACGTCCGCCTGCCCGACACCCGGCTCATGAGGGTTGACTACTACGTGGACGAGACCGGCTACCACCCCACCATCACCTTCGAGGGCGAGGCTCAGTTCCCGCCCACACGCCAATACGCCCCCGCCTACACCGCACCCGCACCCGCACCCGCTCCTGCACCTGCACGTGTCTACTCCTCGCCCGCACCTGCACCTGCACCCGGACCTGTACGTGTATTTTCTTCTCCCGCACCCTCAAGCAGACGTGTATTTTCTTCACCTGCACTCACCTTCCCCTCGCCCTCCCCTGCCCCTGCCCCTGCCCCTGCCCCTGCCCCTGCACCATCTGGCCTGTATGCACCCCCTGGCAGGAAGTAAGTTTGGGTCATCTCCGTGCCAGTTCAGTCAGCGTCTGTACCTGTGTGATGCCACCTGGTTCTGTGTATGTCCGTTTAATGCCGCCTAGTTCTGTCTATATCCATTCAGTGCCGGCCAGTTCCGTCCATACCTGCTCGATTCCACCTGTCCCTCCCCACACCATGTTCTGTTCTATAAGGCCAGTGTTAGTTTGTCTGTGCTCTATTCTGTTCCTGTCCCTTCACTTATCTCGTTTCGTCCCTACCCGATCAAATCCCTCTAACTCCTCGTCCGAATCCATCCAATTAGGCCCCAATTTGCTTGTCCCCGCCCGATTCCCTCCATCACCGTCCGTTTCTGTCCATTGCACTTTGAGAAATGCTCGTTCCAGTCTGATTCCCTCCATCCAAGCCCGCATATATATCCGTTGCACACCAAACTGTATCGTTCTTGCA
The DNA here is from genome assembly GCF_032717465.1 of Coenobita brevimanus. Lineage (NCBI taxonomy): Eukaryota > Metazoa > Arthropoda > Malacostraca > Decapoda > Coenobitidae > Coenobita > Coenobita brevimanus. The sequence goes on from NC_137024.1 coordinate 31,507,058, forward strand.
GACATTCGCTCCGTTGCAGCCCAGATCAGTTCCGTTCTTGCTAAAATCACTCTGTTTTCAGGTAACATCCATCTGATCCACCCTGGAAACTGCCTTAACTGAAACTACCTAGATTGATTCTCAATGCTTCAATCCTCCGCTAGGTTTCTTCGAGTGCTCTTCAGCCTTTAGGTTAGCCCAGCCCTTGTGTCCCTCAGCTGTTCAGCCCGTTGTGTCCCGCCCTTAGATTACGCAGCCATCGTGCCTCAGAATACACATACCTCACGGCTTCAAAGTACTCAGCCACAAAACAATGCCCTGCTATTGGAATATCATTCCTTTGTCCTTACAATGCCCAGGCCTTAGCAGTCTCAGCCATCAGAATGCTCAGTGCTGTATATTTGTCGTCAGCGACCACACTAGACTCTATCCAGATCTTCCCGGTCATGTTAAGATTCTAATTCTCTGTCACGTCCTACCCTTGTCAGTTCCAGCACCGATTTATGTTACTACTTACTTTTCGGACTAAGTCTGTTAGCACTGAGACCCTGTTAACTTTGTCAAATGTCTCAAATTTAAAACTTCTCGTAATTTCTTAAAACTTAATCTCAGTTTCTAACTCTTAGAATATGGCATCAAATTATTGTGTGCTTTTTAATTTAAGGATCCCAATTTAAGTCGGTGGTACAGATCTAGCGTGTGAAGGTGCTAAGAAAGTGGGTGAGTGAGTGAGAAAGTATGGTGAGTGAGTGAGAAAGTATGTGAATGAATGACTAGAAAAGCAAGTGTGGAGAAATTTGAGTGAAGGCAATGTGATAATAAAAAGGTGAGTTAGGCAGTTTGAAAGTGAATAAGTATTAATGAGTGAATGTGGTGGTGACAACATTCCCTCGCTGTCTGCTTAGACGAATCTCTGTTTAAATTGGGTTTTATTTTCATTATTGCTTCCTGTACAAAGACAACTTACAGTTTTCTGTGAACTCGAGTGGTGAATTTATACAGAACCATATTTTTGTATTTCCTGTAAATAAACGCATCAGCAGATTTATTTTTGAGTTTTAATGGTTCTTGAGATTGTGTTCTCTCTCTCTCTCTCTCTCTCTCTCTCTCTCTCTCTCTCTCTCTCTCAAACACAACATGGGTGATGTTCTAGAAAAGAAAGGATGTTGGAACATGCTAATATTTAAAATCGTGATTCTCTCACTGTCACTCATGATAATCATCCTCATCATCAACAACAACAACAAAAGCAACACAGCAAGCCTTCCTTTACCTGTGTTATATGTTCGGGTTCCAAGCATCATATATCAAAATGTGTCAGCATACGCATCCAAATATATAGGTAAATAGCGAAACATTTTTTGTTAATGAAAACCCTCTTTAAATGTTTAACTGCTTGCATTTCTCTCCGGGTGACAAAACGTCTGCCATTATCCTGACTAAAATAGGTGCATCTATCACATGCCTTTTAAACCAAAATATATTTCACTCAGTGCCAAACCTCCATGGATTTATCCTGGCCTGTACTTTGCTTGACGGAGGCCACCACTGGAATGCGTCACTTTCTCCTATGTGTTAAGACAGCACTGACACCCGCCATGATATCCTTTTCGTTAATAACGATGTTTCCTTGATAACAAACATGGTATTATTTGCCGAAGGAACTGGCCGCCACACGTGCCATACCGTAAATTTTACATGGCAAACACTGTCAGCCATTGGCACTAATTCGAAGTCATCACGAGTAAGGTGTTGCACCGGGACAGGTTCCCCGGAAAATTCCATAAAATTTCTAATACTAAACATTTCAAGTCAATCACTGTTATGCCTCAATGCATTTCTGTATTGCAGTAACACCATGAACAGACCAAAATTCTTTAAAAAGTATTTTGGTTTGTAACAAGGATCCTTCGCCATGTACTGGTTTACTCCATGATTTAGTGGACTCGCTTTAACGATATTCACGCAAGGAATTGGAGAGGCAGGGGCGTGGAGGTATGAGTTCCCCCCATTTTCGTCAGACTAATGACTACACATAATTAAAGAATAGCCGTTTACCAAAATTCCTGCAATAAACTTCTTACAAAAACATTATCATAGTATTATTTCAGTGCAAAGAGGGATTTGGTAATAAATTCTGAGGAATTTGGTAATGAGTTATCATTAATTTTAACTTTTCAGCCCTAATAACGTGTATTCAAAGAATACCCCCCCCCCCTTCGCCTTTCCAAAGTGCTGTATCCGCCCCTGGACCATGATGCAAACGTGGTGTGGAACAGAAGATATAAAGGCAAGTATTCTTGGTGAAAGCAGTACAAAAATGTGGCCATACTTCAAGTGCGATGATGATAACAAATTATTAAGGCTGTCTATGAGACTGCCACACGTACACAGTTCAATCTCACTTTTAACGATTTTATTTAGCAAACCACCGAGTGACAAACCAAATATTATCGTGTAACCAAGGAAACCATTTATTGTACTACTGTACAGTATGTTAAGTGGTAACCATATTGTATAATTACATGGACGCCTGGTGGTCAGGTGGGTTAAGGCGTTCCAACCGTATGTGGCATGCAAGGGTGTACGTACAAGAGGTATTTGAACTCTGTTGCTCACATAATGCCACTCAGGGATAGGCACCTGGTCACTTTAGCTTTGAATTCTGAAATAAGTACCCTAGCCCCAAGACCCCACGCTCTTGATGGCGTAATTAATAAATAGACGATAGAAAGAGACGAGTAATAGATAAAATATTATAGGCTGGTAGACAGATAAGAAGATAGATAGATAGGCAGATAGACACACAGAAAGATAAATAGATAGATATACTCGTACAAACATATTTATAGAAAGACAAGTAGACAGAAATCTTACGCAAAGGTCTGACTTAATATATATAATTATCCTTCCACTTCAGTTAAGGAGTTTATCGAGCTTAAATCTTGACGATTTATTCAGCGATGAGAAACTTAAGTAATAAAAGGCTGACAACTCTCTCTCTCTCTCTCTCTCTCTCTCTCTTCTTTTTCTGCAGTGCTATAACAGTCCTTTCAATGTGCTTTATAATCCTGACGACTTTATTCAACAGAAACAAACCTATAGACAGTCAGAAGGGCAAAACTATGTGTAAACTGTACATTACAAAGATATAACTTGGGTGTGTATTTCGGTGTAGTCTTGGCGATATCATTCAACGAAGGGAAAGTGCATTGTTGAAGAGGTAAAACAGTCTCATTAAATCCATTCATTTTGTGGTGCAACTTTACCAACTGAATGGTTTACACTCCTTTACTTAACCTCTTCACCAGGAGAGATCTGGCCGAAGCTGAAGAAAATCGTCTGGAGGTGTCAAAGAATAAAATCAAAAAATACATCATCATAGACAAGAGGTTCATTTTTAAGCGGCGGCAAAGATTGAGAGAAGAGCGTATAAGGGAGACAAGGACGAACTGGGAACCGTAACAGCCAGTCCAATATTTACTCACTTGTAGGCGTAGGGGTCCGAGGCTAGGCAACCGTAGTCTTGTACATTAGGGGAAGGTGACCAGCCTACGTCCACTGATGGTATTGACGTGATGGAAAAACGTTCACTCACATTCTGGACACTTAATATACTAAATCCTGTGTGTGTGTGTGTGTGTGTGTGTGTGTGTGTGTGTGTGTGTGTGTGTGTGTGTATGTGTGTGTGTGTGTGTGTGTGTATGTGTATGTGTGTGTGTGTGTGTGTGTGTGTGTGTGTGTGTGTGTGTGTGTGTGTGTGTGTGTGTGTGTGTGTGTGTGTGTGTGTGTGTGTGTGTGTGTGTGTGTGTGTGTGTGCGTGTGTGTGTGTGTGTAGTGCAGCCAAAACTGGAGTATGGATTTTGACGAAACTTGGCAGGACGACTGAAAATGGGCCCCAGATGAGCCAGTTCCAGTATCGTGTCGGCTGATATTTTCTGGAGGGGTGTTGGCTCCCGATTATTTTACAATACGCGTTCTCTTTTTACAGATAGAGAGGGATAGATAGATAGGTAGGTAGGTAGGTAGGTAGGGAGAGAGAGAGAGAGAGAGAGAGAGAGAGAGAGAGAGAGAGAGAGCAATATGACAAGTGAATTTAAAGGAGAGAGCATGGATGAGAAAAGATATGGAGAGGCAAATAAAAGAGAAGAACAAGAGAGATGGCAGTAACTACGGAAAGGAGGAGAAAGCTAACAAGAGAGACAAATGAGTAAATGAAAGAATGGTTGATAAGACAAAAATGAATCAGATGAAAGCAAATAAAAGATGTGACACAGCAATAAACAACAGAAAGAAAAAGAATGAGACACTGATATAACAGGAGAAATAAGAGAGTAAGGGAGACAGCAATATGTAAGAGACGAGTGAGGGAGAGAACACCATAGCAACTGAACTAATATGGTGCGAATGAAGAAGGTAGACCGATATAAGGGTAGTATGAGACAGCAAAAAGTAAGAAGGTAAGGGAAAGGCAGAAGTAAATAAAAAAATTAGGAGACAGAAGTAAATAAGAGAAGAAGTGAGGACTGCGCAATAAGCAAGAGAATGGGTAGATATCAATGCAACAAAAGAATTTCAAGACAAAGGTAAAGGAGATACAATGTGTGAGAATGAGGGAGACATCAATATAACACGAGAAGACAAACAGAAGCACCCACAGATAACAACACTCTCGCCATATAATTTGTCTAAGTGCCCGTCCACCCAATCAGAGGACACAGAGCTTTTGGGGTATGGTAATGGAAAAAAAGCAGGGATATAACTGTGTCCACGTACTGAACTGAAACTCTCTCCCCGGTTCTGACGTACTGTTTATAGCATGATTGGTCACCAAGCTTCGAAGCTGACGACCAGGGTGTTTCGATACGACAGGTGTGCACTGAACGTATGGAGGGACCTTAACGCCGATCATATCATCCTTGCCTTTGCCCTTGTCCTTTGACCAATTGCTATCAAAATCTAAAAACTTCATCCTTGCTTAACCCTAAGCCCATCCACCATGGATGGTTTAAGGCGGAGCAAGAATGTTTAAGTTGACGTTATGTTATACCCATGGTCTCTGATTGATTGTTCTGAAAATGAAATAATTGCATACTGGGCTAACCTTAAAAACCCTCCCACCAAGTTTCATCGAAATCGTATCAAAACTATTTGAGTTAAAGGACGAAACTTTGATCTTGCACTGAAACCTTTACCCTTGACCAATTGTTCTCAAAAACGAACCACTCTGCCCTTTCCTGTCCTTCAAACGCTTGACGAAGTTTGGTCAAAATGAGTCAAAACGTTTGAGTTGATTTGGTCCATGACGTATGACTTAGGACCTTTTTCGCCTTCAAATTAATAACCTCTTTCTCTGATGGTCCAAAATTATTGTGCCAACCTTAATGCAATTCAGTGCACTAATTTTCCCATAATCTTAGTACCAGACAGATAGAAACACAAGCAGGACCAAACTGCGTAATGCCTTGTGCTAGTGTAAAAAAGGAGATGACAGAGACAGCAACAAATGAGAGATGAGTCAGGAAGACAGCAATAAATGAAAGGAAAAATAAGAGTTAACTACTGTCAACGAGAAACAGATGATATCAAATGATAAAAAATATTAATTCGTTCGATCCGATGACACATTTTATTTCAATTTATTTTTGCCTTCTTCAGATGATTTCTTAAAGCCTAAGAAAGAGTTCGCGTACTGAAAAGATGACTATGACCAACCTTTGCAATTCGAAGTCTTTCCTAAGCTGTATATAATCGTCTGGTTGTAGCAAGACAATACAAATGGCGTACCCGTAATGAAGGAGTTAAACGAGGAGAAGGAAAGATTGAAAATAAAATAGAGAGGGGAGGGAAGCTAAGAGAAATAATTATAACCTAACAAGAAGCGGTGCCAAGGCACAGCCAACCCTTCCCCGACAGTCTTTTTTGTGCTGACGTATAAACACAAAAGGAAATCGAGTCAAAGATGTCGCATATCAAATTTGGAGTAAATCTGGCGAAAACAGACGATTTCATGCCCATTTGAAATTTTAGGCCCGACCCACCTGACACTGACCCCCCCTACCGCTAACTGGGGGGTGACCCCCCCTGATGTAATGAGGCATGTTACTGGATGCAGATTTGAAAGATGCACCTTGAAATTTTGGATTCATGTCGATATAACGAATCTGAAATGAGTTTTGGCGAAAAAACGATTTTTGTTTACATTTTTTTTTTATACAGTTTTTGGGTCTACAGCCTGGGCCTTGGCCCAGTTTGCCGCAAAATTTAATCAGGTGATCAGAAGGTCATAGCCCATCATCCCTGTAATTTTAGTCAAAATCACAGCAGTAGTTTTCGCGTAAAGTTAACAGACAGACTGACAGACAGACAGATAGACAGACAGATGGACAAACAAACAAACAAACAGACAAACCGAGTGAAAACAATACCCGTCCCCGAGCCCCTCAGGGGAGGGGAAGGGTAATAATGGAAGAAGTTGAGACGAGCGAGAAATAAGATGAGGACAAGGCAAATTACAGAAGAGAGAGACAGAGATAAGAAATGAAAGAGGAAGATAAGAGAAATCCACATCAAGAATAAGAGAATTAGAGATAGGACGACAAACTTAAGATCTCTAGTATAAGATGGAAGGAAAATTAATGGAGAAAAAAGAGAAACAGAAAGACAGTGAGAAAAAAAAATAAAACGAAATAACTAGGATGCAGAGCTAAACAGATATGAGAATGAATGAAACAGATAAAGAAGACGAGAAAAAAATAGGCAACGGAATATATGACACGAGAAAAAAAAAAAAATGGCAAGGAAGGGATTAGGTGTTGGCATGCAAGGGTTCTGATGATGAAGTGTGGTGTGATCCTTGTCGCCTGCATCGGATTCTTAACACACGCTGATATCCGGTTTTACAATAGTTCTGTTACGCAGTGTGATCCTTGCACTGTGAGGGATTGTTATGTAGGTTTATCCTTTGGTATATGAGAGGAAAAAGAATCAAACCCTCCTCTCTCTCTCTCTCTCTCTCTCTCTCTCTCTCTCTCAACAATATTAGTATTTGGACGGGTGAGGCAGGTGCGATGCGGGGCAGGAAGTGATGCTTGTTGGCTGACTGATTAGATGTGACATTTATGAGTTATGACGTCATCGGGGATTCCTATTTCACTGACCTAATTTTTTTTTTTTTTTTTTTTCCGCTGTGGTCTTGGGTTTGGTCTGCGCCTACCGACCACCAAGCTGAGGGCACATCGCCAGCTGGAGAGGAAGAATCAGACTCATGAAAATCGGTCCAAAACTGCGGCCTGTTCCCTGCCAACGAACTGATGGACGGAAGGAAAACTCTTTCTGGGTCAGCCGCCCAAGACTCTCGACTACATCGTCGGGAATATTGAAACAAAGGGATAAAAGAGAAAACTAGAAGGCGAAGAGGGACGTAATTAGGCCGGGCAATAAGACTATAAAAAGATTAAAGATAATACAGGATACAGACAGAACAACAGAATACAACAGAAATGAACAGAAAAGATACCAGGACGAGACGAGAATTAAATTGGGCACAGAGAAAAAAGTAATTAAATAATTAATTGATTAAAAAAAAAAAAAAACTCATGTACAGCATACCTCCACCAAGGCGGCACCGTCTTCTGTTGCGATGTCCATTACCTT
>NC_137024.1:31517192-31577192 GCF_032717465.1 Coenobita brevimanus
TATGTCTTTGCCAGTGCCATACGACTTTATTATTACTCCCTTTTTCTTCACCTTCCATTCGTGGATTCCGCAAAAAATACCCGCAGCTGCCTCCGTCCCCACCACAGGTGACCCTGTGCCTGGCTCTGGTGACGGTGGCGCTAACAACTGCTGCACCACAAGGCTACAACTACCAGGGCCCCCCAGCCCCTTCAGCACCCTCCTACACCCCCGCGCCGCAGTACGCCGCGGCACCCGCGCAGTACGACTTTCAGTGGGACGTGAACGACCCGCCTTCAGGCAACTTCTTTGGCCATCAGGAATCAAGGGATGGTGCCGTCACTAGAGGAAGGTGAAAGGAAACTGTTTGTCTGTCTGTCATTAAAATCTTCTAAACAAACATAATAATTTCTTAGTCTGATCACTCTCTTCACTGTCTGTCTCATAATCTACCTATCTGTCTGTCCTCCCTCAGTTACTACGTCCGCCTGCCCGACACCCGGCTCATGAGGGTTGACTACTACGTGGACGAGACCGGCTACCACCCCACCGTCACCTTCGAGGGCCAGGCTCAGTTCCCGCCCACACGCCAATACGCCCCTGCCTACACCGCACCCGCACCCGCACCCGCACCCGCACCTGCACGTGTCTACTCCTCGCCCGCACCTGCACCTGCACCCGGACCTGTACGTGTATTTCCTTCTCCCGCACCCTCAGGCAGACGTGTATTTTCTTCACCTGCACTCACCTTCCCCTCGCCCTCCCCTGCCCGTGCCCCTGCCCCTGCCCCTGCCCCTGCACCATCTGGCCTGTATGCACCCCCTGGCAGGAAGTAAGTTTGGGTCATCTCCGTGCCAGTTCAGTCAGCGTCTGTACCTGTGTGATGCCACCTGGTTCTGTGTATGTCCGTTTAATGCCGCCTAGTTTTGTCTATATCCATTCAGTGCCGGCCAGTTCCGTCCATACCTGCTCGATTCCACCTGTCCCTTCCCACACCATGTTCTGTTCTATATGGCCAGTGTTAGATTGTCTGTGCTCTATTCTGTTCCTGTCCCTTCACTTATCTCGTTTCGTCCATACCCGATCAAATCCCCCTAACTCCTCGTCCGAATCCATCCAATCAGGCCCCAATTTGCTTGTCCCCGCCCGATTCCCTCCATCACCGTCCGTTTCTGTCCATTGCACTTTGAGAAATGCTCGTTCCAGTCTGATTCCCTCCTTCCAAGCCCGCATATATATCCGTTGCACACCAAACTGTATCGTTCTTGCAGACATTCGCTCCGTTGCAGCCCAGATCAGTTCCGTTCTTGCTAAAATCACTCTGTTTTCAGGTAACATCCATCTGATCCACCCTGGAAACTGCCTTAACTGAAACTACCTAGATTGATTCTCAATGCTTCAATCCTCCGTCAGGTTTCTTCGAGTGCTCTTCAGCCCTTAGGTTAACCCAACCCTTGTGTCCCTCAGCTTTTCAGCCCGTTGTGTCCCGCCCTTAGATTACGCAGCCATCGTGCCTCAGAATACACATACCACTCGGCTTCAAAGTACTCAGCCACAAAACAATGCCCTGCTATTGGAATATCATTCCTTTGTCCTTACAATGCCCAGGCCTTAGCAGTCTCAGCCATCAGAATGCTCAATGCTGTATATTTGTCGTCAGCGACCACACTAGAATCTATCCAGATCTTCCCAGTCACATTAAGGTTCTAATTCTCTGTCACGTCCTACCCTTGTCAGTTCCAGCACCGATTTATGTTACTACTTACTTTTCGGACTAAGTCTGTTAGCACTGAGACCCTGTTAACTTTGTCAAATGTCTCAAATTTAAAACTTCTCGTAATTTCTTAAAACTTAATCTCAGTTTCTAACTCTTAGAATTTGGCATCAAATTATTGTGTGCTTTTTAATTTAAGGATCCCAATTTAAGTCGGTGGTACAGATCTAGCGTGTGAAGGTGCTAAGAAAGTGGGTGAGTGAGTGAGAAAGTATGTGAATGAATGACTAGAAGCAAGTGTGGAGAAATTTGAGTGAAGGCAATGTGATAATAAAAAAGTGAGTTAGGCAGTTTGAAAGTGAATAAGTATTAATGAGTGAATGTGGTGGTGACAACATTCCCTCGCTGTCTGCTTAGACGAATCTCTGTTTAAATTGGGTTTTATTTTCTTTATTGCTTCCTGTACAGAGACAACTTACAGTTTTCTGTGAACTCGAGTGGTGAATTTATACAAAACCATATTTTTGTATTTCCTGTAAATAAACGCAACAGCAGATTTATTTTTGAGTTTTAATGGTTCTTGAGGTTGTGTTCTCTCTCTCTCTCTCTCTCTCTCTCTCTCTCTCTCTCTCTCTTTCTCTCTCTCTCTCTCTCTCAAACACAACATGGGTGATGTTCTAGAAAAGAAAGGATGTTGGAACATGCTAATATTTAAAATCGTGATTCTCTCACTGTCACTCATGATAATCATCCTCATCATCAACAACAGCAACAAAAGCAACACAGCAAGCCTTCCTTTACCTGTGTTATATGTTCGGGTTCCAAGCATCATATATCAAAATGTGTCAGCATACGCATCCAAATATATAGGTAAATAGCAAAACATTTTTTGTTAATGATAACCCTCTTTAAATGTTTAACTGCTTGCATTTCTCTCCGGGTGACAAAACGTCTGCCATTATCCTGACTAAAATAGGTGCATCTATCACATGCCTTTTAAACCAAAATATATTTCACTCAGTGCCAAACCTCCATGGATTTATCCTGGCCTGTACTTTGCTTGACGGAGGCCACCACTGGAATGTGTCACTTTCTCCTATGTGTTAAGACAGCACTGACACCCGCCATGATATCCTTTTCGTTAATAACGATGTTTCCTTGATAACAAACATGGTATTATTTGCCGAAGGAACTGGCCGCCACACGTGCCATACCGTAAATTTTACATGGCAAACACTGTCAGCCATTGGCACTAATTCGAAGTCATCACGAGTAAGGTGTTGCACCGGGACAGGTTCCCCGGAAAATTCCATAAAATTTCTAATACTAAACATTTCAAGTCAATCACTGTTATGCCTCAATGCATTTCTGTATTGCAGTAACACCATGAACAGACCAAAATTCTTTAAAAAGTATTTTGGTTTGTAACAAGGATCCTTCGCCATGTACTGGTTTACTCCATGATTTAGTGGACTCGCTTTAACGATATTCACGCAAGGAACTGGAGAGGCAAGGGCGTGGAGGTATGCGTTCCCCCTATTTTCGTCAGACTAATGACTACACATAATTAAAGAATAGCCGTTTACCGAAATTCCTGCAATAAACTTCTTACAAAAACATTATCATAGTATTATTTCAGTGCAAAGAGGGATTTGGTAATAAATTCTGAGGAATTGGTAATGAGTTATCATTAATTTTAACTTTTCAGCCCTAATAACGTGTATTCAAAGAATACCCCCCCCCCCTTCGCCTTTCCAAAGTGCTGTATCCGCCCCTGGACCATGATGCAAACGTGGTGTGGAACAGAAGATATAAAGGCAAGTATTCTTGGTGAAAGCAGTACAAAAATGTGGCCATACTTCAAGTGCGATGATGATAACAAATTATTAAGGCTGTCTATGAGACTGCCACACGTACACAGTTCAATCTCACTTATAACGATTTTATTTAGCAAACCACCGAGTGACAAACCAAATATTATCGTGTAACCAAGGAAACCATTTATTGTACTACTGTACAGTATGTTAAGTGGTAACCATATTGTATAATTACATGGACGCCTGGTGGTCAGGTGGGTTAAGGCGTTCCAACCGTATGTGGCTTGCAAGGGTGTACGTACAAGAGGTATTTGAACTCTGTTGCTCACATAATGCCACTCAGGGATAGGCACCTGGTCACTTTAGCTTTGAATTCTGAAATAAGTACCCTAGCCCCAAGACCCCACGCTCTTGATGGCGTAATTAATAAATAGACGATAGAAAGAGACGAGTAATAGATAAAATATTATAGGCTGGTAGACAGATAAGAAGATAGATAGATAGGCAGACAGACACACAGAAAGATAAATAGATAGATATACTCGTACAAACATATTTATAGAAAGACAAGTAGACAGAAATCTTACGCAAAGGTCTGACTTAATATATATAATTATCCTTCCACTTCAGTTAAGGAGTTTATCGAGCTTAAATCTTGACGATTTATTCAGCGATGAGAAACTTAAGTAATAAAAGGCTGACAACTCTCTCTCTCTCTCTCTCTCTCTTCTTTTTCTGCAGTGCTATAACAGTCCTTTCAATGTGCTTTATAATCCTGACGACTTTATTCAGCAGAAACAAACCTATAGACAGTCAGAAGGGCAAAACTATGTGTAAACTGTACATTACAAAGATATAACTTGGGTGTGTATTTCGGTGTAGTCTTGGCGATATCATTCAACGAGGGGAAAGTGCATTGTTGAAGAGGTAAAACAGTCTCATTAAATCCATCCTTTTTGTGGTGCAACTTTACCAACTGAATGGTTTACACTCCTTTACTTAACCTCTTCACCAGGAGAGATCTGGCCGAAGCTGAAGAAAATCGTCTGGAGGTGTCAAATAATAAAATCAAAAAATACATCATCATAGACAAGAGGTTCATTTTTAAGCGGCGGCAAAGACTGAGAGAAGAGCGTATAAGGGAGACAAGGACGAACTGGGAACCGTAACAGCCAGTCCTATAGTTACTCACTTGTAGGCGTAGGGGTCCGAGGCTAGGCAACCGTAGTCTTGTACATTAGGGGAAGGTGACCAGCCCACGTCCACTGATGGTATTGACGTGATGGAAAAACGTTCACTCACATTCTGGACACTTAATATACTAAATCCTGTGTGTGTGTGTGTGTGTGTGTGTGTGTGTGTGTGTGTGTGTGTGTGTGTGTGTGTGTGTGTGTGTGTGTGTGTGTGTGTGTGTGTGTGTGTGTGTGTGTGTGTGTGTGTGTGTGTGTGTGTGTGTGTGTGTGTGTGTGTGTGTGTGTGTGTGTGTGTGTGTGTGTGTGTGTGTGTGTGTGTGTGTGTGTGTGTGTGTGTGTGTGTGTGTGTGTGTGTGTGTGTGTGTGCGTGTGTAGTGTAGCCAAAACTGGAGTATGGATTTTGACGAAACTTGGCAGGACGACTGAAAATGGGCCCCAGATGAGCCAGTTCCAGTATCGTGTCGGCTGATATTTTCTGGAGGGGTGTTGGCTCCCGATTATTTTACAATACGCGTTCTCTTTTTACAGATAGAGAGGGATAGATAGATAGGTAGGTAGGTTGGTAGGTAGGTAGGTAGGTAGGTAGAGAGAGAGAGAGAGAGAGAGAGAGAGAGAGCAATATGACAAGTGAATTTAAAGAAAAGAGCATGAATGAGGAAAGATATGGAGAGGCAAATAAAAGAGAAGAACAAGAGTGATGGCAGTAACTACGAAAAGGAGGAGAAAGCTAACAAGAGAGACAAATGAGTAAATGAAAGAATGGTTGATAAGACAAAAATGAATCAGATGAGAGCAAATAAGAGATGTGACACAGCAATAAACAACAGAAAGAAAAAGAATGAGACTCTGATATAACAGGAGAAATAAAAGAGTAAGGGAGACAGCAATATGTAAGAGACGAGTGAGGGAGAGAACACCATAGCAACTGAACTAATATGGTGCGAATGAAGAAGGTAGACCGATATAAGGGTAGTATGAGACAGCAAAAAGTAAGAAGGTAAGGGAAAGGCAGAAGTAAATAAAAAAATCAGGAGACAGAAGTAAATAAGAGAAGAAGTGAGGACTGGGCAATAAGCAAGAGAATGAGTAGATATCAATGCAACAAAAGAATTTCAAGACAAAGGTAAAGGAGATACAATGTGTGAGAATGAGGGAGACATCAATATAACAAGAGAAGACAAACACAAGCACCCACAGATAACAACACTCTCGCCATATAATTTGTCTAAGTGCCCGTCCACCCAATCAGAGGACACAGAGCTTTTGGGGTATGGTAATGGAAAAAAAGCAGGGATATAACTGTGTCCACGTACTGAACTGAAACTCTCTCCCCGGTTCTGACGTACTGTTTATAGCATGATTGGTCACCAAGCTTCGAAGCTGACGACCAGGGTGTTTCGATACGACAGGTGTGCACTGAACGTATGGAGGGACCTTAACGCCGATCATATCATCCTTGCCTTTGCCCTTGTCCTTTGACCAATTGCTATCAAAATCTTAAAACTTCATCATTGCTTAACCCTAAGCCCATCCACCATGGATGGTTTAAGGCGGAGCAAGAATGTTTAAGTTGACGTTATGTTATACCCATGGTCTCTGATTGATTGTTCTGAAGATGAAATAATTGCATACTGGGCTAACCTTAAACCCTCCCACCAAGTTTCATCGAAATCGTATCAAAACTATTTGAGTTAAAGGACGAAACTTTGATCTTGCACTGAAACCTTTACCCTTGACCAATTGTTCTCAAAAACGAACCACTCTGCCCTTTCCTGTCCCTCAAACGCTTGACGAAGTTTGGTCAAAATGTGTCAAAACGTTTGAGTTGATTTGGTCCATGACGTATGACTTAGGACCTTTTTCGCCTTCAAATTAATAACCTCTTTCTCTGATGGTCCAAAATTATTGTGCCAACCTTAATGCAATTCAGTGCACTAATTTTCCCATAATCTTAGTACCAGACAGATAGAAACACAAGCAGGACCAAACTGCGTAATGCCTTGTGCTAGTGTAAAAAAGGAGATGACAGAGACAGCAACAAATGAGAGATGAGTCAGGAAGACAGCAATAAATGAAAGGAAAAATAAGAGTAAACTACTAGAAACAGATGATATCAAATGATAAAAAATATTAATTCGTTCGATCCGATGACACATTTTATTTCAATTTATTTTTGCCTTCTTCAGATGATTTCTTAAAGGCTAAGAAAGAGTTCGCGTACTGAAAAGATGACTATAACCAACCTTTGCAGTTCGAAGTCTTTCCTAAGCTGTATATAATCGTCTGGTTGTAGCAAGACAATACAAATGGCGTACCCGTAATGAAGGAGTTAAACCAGGAGAAGGAAAGATTGAAAATAAAATAGAGAGGGGAGGGAAGCTAAGAGAAATAATTATAACCTAACAAGAAGCGGTGCCAAGGCACAGCCAACCCTTCCCCGACAGTCTTTTTGTGCTGACGTATAAACACAAAAGGATATCGAGTCAAAGATGTCGCATATCAAATTTGGAGTAAATCTGGCGAAAACAGACGATTTCATGCCCATTTGAAATTTTAGGCCCGACCCACCTGACATTGACCCCCCTACCGCTAACTGGGGGGTGACGCCCCCTGATGTAATGAGGCATGTTACTGGATGCAGATTTGAAAGATGCACCTTGAAATTTTGGATTCATGTCGATATAACGAATCTGAAATGAGTTTTGGCGAAAAAACGATTTTTGTTTACATTTTTTTTTTTTATACGGTTTTTGGGTCTACAGCCTGGGCCTTGGCCCAGTTTGCCGCAAAATTTAATCAGGTGATCAGAAGGTCATAGCCCATCATCCCTGTAATTTTAGTCAAAATCACACCAGTAGTTTTGGCGTAAAGTTAACAAACAGACTTAAAGAAAGACAGATAGACAGACAGATGGACAAACAAACAAACAAACAGGCAAACCGAGTGAAAACAATACCCGTCCCCAAGCCCCTCAGGGGAGGGGAAGGGTAATAATGGAAGAAGTTGAGACGAGCGAGAAATAAGATGAGGACAAGGCAAATTACAGAAGAGAGAGACTGAGATAAGAAATGAAAGAGGAAGATAAGAGAAATCCAAATCAAGAATAAGAGAATTAGAGATAGGACGACAAACTTAAGATCTCTAGTATAAGATGGAAGGAAAATTAATGGAGAAAAAACAGAAACAGAAAGACAGTGAGAAAAAAAAAATCAAACGAAATAACTAGGATGCAGAGATAAACAGATATGAGAATGAATGAAACAGATAAAGAAGACGAGAAAAAAAAAAATCGGCAACGGAATATATGACACGAGAAAAAAAAAATGCCAAGGAAGGGACTAGGTGTTGGCATGCAAGGGTTCTGATGATGAAGTGTGGTGTGATCCTTGTCGCCTGCATCGGATTCTTAACATACACTGATATCCGGTTTTACAATAGTTCTGTTACGCAGTGTGATCCTTGCACTGTGAGGGATTGTTATGTAGGTTTATCCTTTGGTATATGAGAGAAAAAAGAATCAAACTCTCCTCTCTCTCTCTCTCTCTCTCTCTCTCTCTTTCTCTCTCTCTCTCTCTCTCTCTCTCTCTCTCTCTCTCTCTCTCTCTCTCTCTCTCTCTCTCTCTCTCTCTCTCTCTCTCTCTCTCTCTCAACAATATTAGTATTTGGACGGGTGAGGCAGGTGCGATGCAGGGTAGAAAGTGACGGTTGTTGGCTGACTGATTAGATGTGATATTTATGAGTTATGACGTCATCAGGGATACATATTTCAATGACCTAAACTTTTTTCTTTTTTTTTTCGCTGTGGTCTTGGGTTTGGTCTGCGCCTACCGACCACCAAGCTGAGGGCACATCGCCAGCTGGAGAGGATGAATTAGACTCATGAAAATCGGTCCATAGCTGCGGCCTGTTCCCTGCCAACGAACTGATGGACGGAAGGAAAACTCTTTCTGGGTCAGCCGTCCAAGACTCTCGGCTACATCGTAGGGAATAATGAAATAAAGGGATAAAAGAGAAGACTAGAAAGCGAAGAGGGACGTAATAAGGCTGGGCAATAAGACTATAAAAAGATTAAAGATAATACAGAATACAGACAGAACAACAGAATACAACAGAAATGAACAGAAAAGGTACCAGGACTAGTCGAGAATTAAATTGGGCACAGAGAAAAAAGTAATTAAATAATTAATTGATAAAAAGAACACTCATGTACAGCATACCTCCACCAAGGCGGCACCATCTTCTGTTCCGATGTCCATTACCTTGACCTTCAGTCCAGTGTTTATCACTTGTTCCACTAGTGGTTTTCCATCTGTATTATCTGAAACAATTTCATCCAACAATTATTCCTTATTATTGCTAACAGACATATAGACAGACAAACAAACCAAAACTTAACTTCCCTTGCCTAAGACAGCAAATGAAGCAGATGTGCAGTTTCTTCCTGTGCATTCACAGAAAACATGGAAACTACCTTCCCAGTCCTGCGATATGCCCATTTCGTTGAAACCCATGTGCTCAATTTCGCTTATTTCTGATCGTTTTTATTTTTTGGAGGGGGCTGACTTCCTTAAGAATCATATAAGGGGTCACTCTCCCCAAATATATCATTACAGATGAGACTCCATTGTACAACATGTACTAAGATATCAAAGCAGTATCTGCCCTCTTTCCTTCATTTTTCATCCCATATAAAAATAAAGATGGGAATTTTTGAATAGGAAAAGGCGTTGCCAAGGAAGCTGATGAAGTGACTTGAGAAATTTCGCTGAAATCCATAAGCTACTTTCCCCTATTACTGATCGTTTTTATTTTTGGGAGGGGGCTGACCCCTCAAGATTTGGGTGGTCACGCTCCCCAAATATCACAGTACGGATGAGTGTCACTGCACAACATGCACTAAGATACCAAAGAACTATTCGTCCTCCTTTCGTCATTTACGATAATTTCTTTTTGAAGAAAGGGACTGACTCTCCTAAAAATCATGGCTGCAAATTGTATATAGTGGAAGGCCTTCCCGGTAACCCAGTGAACTCACCTGGGAAGTTTAATTCAGATCCATCACATAACCACGGTGGAGTTAAAACACACACACACACACACACACACACACACACACACACGGTTGTATCTCACGAACGGTATACGGCGAGTTAACGAAAATGTCTTATGAATGTCTTTTTTCAATGTCTTTTATCAGTCCTTCGAAGCAGGATTGATAAAAGAAAATTAAAAGAGAAGGTGAGAAATACAGAATAAAGAGAGTATGAATATAAAGGAGAACGAGAGAAATACAAAGACCATAAGAGAGAAAAATCGGGGCACAGCGAGATAGAGATAGGAAGATGTGCAAATCTCACGACCTTGCGTGTGTTGACAAGCGTGACGTCACCGCTCTGGCCACGCTGCCCTGCCCGCCAAGGGGTATATAAGGCGGGCCAGATGAGGTCGGGGCATCAGTTCTTCCCAAACCACGAAGAAAACAACATGAAGGTATACTGACCACTCTTGATTTTTATATTAAGACTTGACAAACACTGATTCCATAAAACCAGTTCTTTCAGACTGGTTTTATGAGAATCACATTAATGTAATAGATTCATATGCAACGTCAACTGTCCACCATTAACATCGCTGTTCAAACCACAAAAACGTCTACAACATATTCCTTACAGACCAGAAGTCTGAATCCCTTCAGCACGACGACGACATTTATATTATGTCTTTGCCAGTGCAATACGACTTTATTATTACTCCCTTTTTCTTCACCTTCCCTTCGTGGATTCCGCTAAAAATACCCGCCGTCCCCACCACAGGTGACCCTGTGCCTGGCTCTGGTGACGGTGGCGCTAACAACTGCTGCACCACAAGGCTACAACTACCAAGGCCCCCCAGCCCCCTCAGCCCCCTCCTACGCCCCTGCGCCCCAGTACGCCGCGGCACCCGCACAGTACGACTTTCAGTGGGACGTGAACGACTCGCCTTCAGGCAACTTCTTTGGCCATCAGGAATCAAGGGATGGTGCCGTCACGAGGGGAAGGTGAAAGGAAACTGTTTGTCTGTCTGTCATTAAAATCTAAACAAACAATAATTTCTTAGTCTGATCACTCCCTTCACTGTCTGTCTCATAATCTATGTATCTGTCTGTCCTCCCTCAGTTACTACGTCCGCCTGCCCGACACCCGGCTCATGAGGGTTGACTACTACGTGGACGAGACCGGCTACCACCCCACCGTCACCTTCGAGGGCCAGGCTCAGTTCCCGCCCACACGCCAATACGCCCCTGCCTACACCGCACCCGCACCCGCACCCGCACCTGCACCTGCACCTGCACGAGTCTATTCCTCTGCTGCACCTGCACCCGCATCCGCACCGGCACCTGTACGTGTATTTTCTTCTCCTGCACCCGCACGTGTATTTAGTTCGCCCGCACCAGCAAGCACACGTGTATTTTCATCGCCCACACGCACCTCCCCCTCGCCGGCACCCTCCCCTGCACCTGCACCATCTGGCCTGTATGGAACCCCTGGCAGGAAGTAAGAAAACTTGTGTGCAAGAGATGCTGGTCTGGATCTTCCTCGTTCCAGTTCACTTTACGCTCATACCTGTTCACTTCCGTCAGGGTCCTTCCATACTCGTGTTAACCCCCCCTCCACCCGCCTCCACATCTGGTCCACCCAACCCAGCCAAAGTTTGTTCCCTTTGCCTGTTCCCGCCAGATCCCGTTTGATGCTGTCCGTTCCAGTCTAAGAAAAAATTTGTTTCAGTCTGACTTCCTCCATTCAACCTCCTAAATCTGTCTTCAGTGGAAGTCAGCCCTTTCCATCTCACATTCACCAGACTCAGATTGGAAATCCTGACAGCCGTACGTCTCAGCCCTCCTTCAGACTTCTGCCTGTGCCTTGAAGCCTTTTGCTTAGCCCAGCCCTCAGAGAGCCCAGTTCATTGCATATCCAGCCTGAAGAAATACAGAGCTTTGACCTTGTAATACGCAGCCCCTCGGCCGCTATATTACTCGGCCGTCAGAATATTCAGGCCTGCTCTTGTAATACACAGCCTTTATCTCCTTTACAGTGCTTTGTCCCCCTGGAATATTAACGCATAGTCAAAAACTACTCGGAAGACACAGAACCCAGCCCTCAGCCCTCAGAATATGTTACCCATACCAACCTCCTCTTAAATCTGCAAACCTGTCAATTTAATACCCTCAGTAGGAGGACGTAGTTTTGGCTTTATTCATGGTATTACCAAACAATTGTACTAAATTATGGAATGATGCCTGTCAGTAAAGGCAGTAATGAAATCCATATCTACTCCCCCCACCTCGAAAAGTCACCACCAAGCAAAATAAAATTGTCTGGTAGTAGCAATAATAAAATGAAGAACACGTCATCGTTGTGAATGAGTTAGTAGAGGAGGTTTTTGCACCACTTGCTCTGCACCCTGTCAGCCTATCAGACTCTGCCCCTGTCAGCCTCCCTGTCACAGTCCCTAATATCATGTTCCTCATTTCCCGAAAAGAAGTAGTTAAAGCTAAGTCTTTCTTTCCATCTACAAGTATTCCATTCATTATTTTCTCTTAAAATTTAGCTTCCTCCTTTTTTATTTTTTTTTCTCTACAAAATTTAGTCCCATAGCTCACGTTCTGTAAGTTTAGGGTCCCGCTTTAAGCTGTGGAAAATTATCTTGAAAGTGAGACAAACTGAGAGACCGGTGAGTGCGTAAAGAGTGACTGAAACAATTGGAACGTGTGTAATATATGGATAAAAAAGTAAATGACGGTGAAAAAGTGAACGGGACAGTGAGATAGTGAGTGAAAAAGAGTGAATGAAAAAATCTGAGCAAATACATGAGGGCAAATATCCACATCATTCACTCGCTGCCTGCTTATACATTTTTTTTTTTTTTAATGTTTCTTCGTTACAGACTAAGCTATATTTTCTTATATGCTTCCTGTATAGAGACCAAATAGATTCGTATATGAATTCCAATGGAAAATTATATAGGATGATATTTGTATACATTTTTGTAAATAAATGTGTCAACAGCTTGACTTCTGAGTTTTAATGGTTCCTTTGATGTGTACATTCTCTCTCTCTCTCTCTCTCTCTCTCTCTCTCTCTCTCTCTCTCTCTCTCTCTCGTAAAACACATTATCTCTGCCTATAGGCCTAGGAGCTTTCATCGTCCTAACAATTACAATGGAATCTATCTATACTGCCAAGTCACACCTAATCCCTTAAGAGTTTTGTTACCATACACACGACACACAAACATGACTCATGAGACCAGACAGATGGATACCGTTCTGTATAAGCAATCGTAAACTCATTCCTTATGCAATAATCAACATGCAAGATTTATGCAATGCATAAGTTTTACAGGAAAGAATAATATGCATTTTGACACAAGTACTTCAGACGTCGTCACGAGTGCGTGATATCACGCACACAAATACAGTTCAGTATTATAAAGATTCGACTTGAGAGGCAAAACTTGCGACAAAATGAATGACCTTTCCCAAATCTGATTCTCGCACAGTGTTCCCTTATTGGCTAGCACAAGATCCGTGTTTCTCATACATTTACAACAGGCTTGTGGACACATTCAAAATCAACTTCTCATTACCATAACAAGAAGCTGTGCCAAGGCACACCAAACCCGTCCTCGTCAGTCATTTTGCGCTGACGTATAAACACAACAGAATATCTAGTCAAAGATGTCACATATCAAATGTGGAGTAAATCGGGTGAAAATTGACGATTTTATGCCCATCTGAAATTTTAGGCCCGACCCCCCTACCGCTAACTGTGGGCTGACTTCCCTGATGTACTGAGGCATGTTATAGGATGCAGATTTGAAAGATGCGCCTTTAGGTTTTGGTTTCATGTCGATATGACGAATTTAATAGGAGTTACTGCCAAAATTATATATATATATATATATATGTGTGTGTGTGTATATATTATCTATCTATCTATCTATCTATCTATCTATATATTATATAAATATATATATATATATATATATATATATATAAATATATATATATATATATATATATATATATATATATGTGTGTGTGTGTGTTGGGGCCTATAGTTTGAGCCGTGGCCCAATTTGGCCCAAAATTTAATCACGTGAAAATGTGAGTACGTTTAAGTATTTGGGTAGTGTGATGAGTAAGGATGGAGGTTTGGAGGGTGAAGTGCTTGAAAGGGTACAGCAGGGAAGAAAGGTTGCTGGTTCCTTGAAAGCAGTGATAAGAAACAGGGAAGTGAGCATGGAAGTGAAAAAGTTACTACATGACAGTATTGTGATACCAACTCTAACGTACGGAAGTGAAGCTTGGACATTGTTGGAAGGACACAAGTCAAGAGTGAGAGCAGTGGAAATGTGTTATTTAAGAGGAGCCTGTGGAGTCACGTGGAGAGACAGGCTGACGAATGAGGATATAAAGGAGCGTTGTGGTGTGGATGTGGATGTGATAGGAAGCGTTATGAGGAACACACTGAGGTGGTTTGGCCATATGGAGAGGATGGAGGGCGAAAGACTGACGAAGAGAGTGTATGTGAGTGAGGTGGAGGGGGGAAGAGGGAGGGGGAGGCCGAGGATGAGATGGAGGGATGGGGTGGAGAGGTATATGAGAGAGGGGGGTGTGAGTTGGAAGCAGGGCAGTGAAATGGCGGGGGACAGGGCGACTTGGAGGCGATTTGTTTGTGGCCACCCCAAACGGGATTGAGGCGTCTGGCAATAGATAGATAGATAGATAGATCATTAAGATCATAGCCCATCATCCCAATAATTTTTGTCATATTGCACCAGTAGTTTTCGTGTAAAGTTGTTAACAGACAGACAGACAGACACTGAAACAGACAGATAAACCTAGTGAAAACAATACCTGTCCCCGAACCCCTCCGGGGAGGTGACGGGTAATTACGTTCTGAGTCAAACAGAACACGTCCCTTTACGAGGATAGTTGTTTCAGTAGCTGGTGGTTCCGCCTTTTTTAAAGATACTTTTGTGGTATAAAATTATATGAAAAATTTAAAGAGAAAAGCATGTGGAATCTCTCAGGAAAACAGGCCCATGTACTGTACATGCGTAGTAAAAATCAGGCCTATCGACCCAAAAATGTAGTCGTGATAGTGTCAGTGTAGAAACCAGCACTGGCAAGAAAACCACGGGAAGGAACAGAGGAAAAATGCAAAACATTTCCTCTCTCTGGGAATAACAATGAGTGCAGGCAGGCTCGTGTACATAAAAAAAATGAACAGTTAAGGTATTGTTACATCAGCTCTTGTACTGCTAGAAACTATTTTATATTTATTATTCTCTCCGGGCATACAATGAGCACGTTATATAGAAGCGGACTGACTTAAAGGGTTGTAGGATGCTGATATTATTATGAAAGACCTGTAGGCTCTGTGGCCTCCACCTTCCCGTAACACAGTACCACCACCGCCTGCCAGGTTTATCTCCAGTTTGAACCTGTGGCCCAACAAACGGTTTTGAAGGGAGCTCAGTAAACACAGTACTAACCTATACCTACTGGTTGTGTTTTGACTCATCCGGTTAGAAATTATTTTTGTTATACGTTATCATAAACAAAACCACGTGACACCGGCCTTCTCTTCACCCCTTCAATACCATGGCATTTTGAAGTTTGTACCCGATACTCCCAGACGTTTTTATTAATCTCAGGTGAGGTCCCTGGCAATAATCAGGCTAATGAAGGCTGCATCTTACTTCTTCTGTACGCAGATGTCTCCCGTCATCTCAGTTAGAATAGTTCATGTGTAGCAGGAATAAAGTAAAAAAGATAATAAAATGTCGAAAAACGAGATCTTAGATAGAATTCTGCGCACCCAATATGCCAACAAAAAAGAATGGGCTGAAAAGTGGCGTCCGGTGACGGAGGAGTTGAAAGAGAAGCTAGGTGAGGTGCAGCGGGAGGTGGATGCAATGGCTGCTCCGGCCTCCTCTGAACGCCCCTCCCCTACACCTCCAACACCCTCATCGTCTGAAAGGAAGAGGAGGAGGAGAGAGAGGGCAACAAGAGCTCCGTGCTCCCCAGAACTGCCCTCCAGTACTCAGACTCATTCAAGGCGCCCATCTCGGGAAAGGAGGTTGAAGAGGAGGAGGAAGGCGAGGGAAGCGAGAGCTCCGTACGCCCCACAACGCCCCTCCCTTACTCATTCAAGGCCCTCATCTTGGTAAAGGAGATTGAGGAAGAAGAACTCCGTGATCCCATGAACGCTACTCTCGTCCAAGATCCTCTTCTCCTCAGAGGAGATTGCTGAGGAGGAGGGGAGCTCTGACCTCCTCTGAGCGCCCCTCCTGTACTCCCCGAGTCCCTCATCTCCTCATAAGTTGTTGAGAAGGAGGGTGTGTGGAAGAACAGCTCAGTCCTCCCCTGAACACCTCCGGAACCCCTCTGAGCACGGGCGTAGCAAAGATAAAAGAATATGAGTGGCTAAGAGGTGGTCAACTTAAATTATAGGGTGGCCCAATGAGAATTTTTGGGAAATGAAATTTAGGGTGTCCAGGCATGTCCCTGGGTTGGCCAGTGCCATTCCTTAGGCTGCGCCAGTGCCTGCTAATCCCTCTTCTTCCTAGCGGCCACGTAGTAAGGCAATTTATATAACAGTGAATAATGACACAATTAAAACAGTTTGACTCCAGCTATAGCTGGCTATAATAACTGATGTTAAAGGTAAGCGTTTATCTAATCATATTTTTCTAATGTGTCACTGGCGAAAAGAGAAACCCGACTTAAAACTTAAGGGATAAAGTAAAATAATCTGTAGCCAACATACTGCTTAGGTATTCGTGTAGAGTAGAGTGTGGTTCGGCAAAGTGTGAAACGAACAAACTGCAGGACAGAAGGCACTGACATCGCCACTACTAAACGACTAATAGCTGTTTGGCGTCAAATATTTCTTCCCTTTGCATATGTGCATCGTGAGCGTCTGACTACACTTCCCTCTCCTTTTACCAGCTTGCTTCTGTATCGCTCACATTATTTTGACCATCATCATGAATGTCCAAGACGATGTCTATCGGTTAGGCACAACAAAAGAATGTTAATACAGCTGTTTTCTGTGTTCAAAATGCCCTTACTGCCATTGGAAAACATTCCGATGGATAAATAAATATTAGTAAAGTTTGCTGCTGCACAACAATATACATGCTAAGTGCATCTGGAAGACAAAGTGTCAAACTAAGGTAGGTTTTTGTGCTAATGAAAGCTTACCATGTAATTCAAAACGCCATTCTAGATCAGACTGCAGCAATGTATACAGTAGAAGACTCATGATGCGATGTTTAGCAGAGTACTCTGAATTAGGTTTGGTTTCAGAGGTCAGCTCGGTCATAAAGTTTCTCATATGTGTAGTCTATTATCTTTTTAATTAATTTACAATCCACAGATACCAATTACATAATAAAGTGTTCAACCTCTGTAATTTATGATACACCTGTATCGTTGTAAGAATAATTTCTCCTCTGAGAGCCACATTGTCCCTCCCACCAGCTAACCGCGTCATCACTACGTAGAGGGGAATCTACCATGTAATGTACTGGTAGCCGTGACCTGAACTTCATTATGTATAACTGTTTTGGTGTCCATACCATTGTAGTTTCACACAGTTGTGACGCCGATGCTGCCTTGATAATAAATCCATAATCCATCTTCTGTAAACTGTCAGCAGTCTTGCAACTACTATACAGTATCCTAAACCCTTTGAATATGGGTAACATCATGTTTAACTCGTTCTTGCTGCCATCAGACGGCCTTATTCATCTCAAGAAAGGCCTCTCGTGCTGAAGGGGTGTATTAAGTCTGTATCCAACCCCTCTAGCTCCAAAAAACATATACGAATGTACCTTGAGTTGAACACAATTGTCAGGAAATAGAAGGAAACAATGATACCTCCGGCCTCAATGGGTCAAGGAAGAAAATCATTACGGAGTCGGCTTCGAGCACTGACCACACAAGAAGCCAATCTGTTCAAGAGTCGTATTCTGTGCGACTTTGGAAATTTGCCAGAACTTCTTTATCAGTTATTTAGCGAACACATTACGGCTCCGTATCCTGCTCTGTGTCAGTAATGCACACCCTGGCAATATCAGAAAGACAATGAGTAACTTACAAGTGAATGTTTAGGTGTAATATGCAAAATTAATAGTTAACACAGTCGTACTATGAAGTCTACAGTGCCATAAAGAATACATTCCCGAAGGCTGCAAGAAGAACAGTAGGAAGAAGAAGAGGAGGATGAGGATGAGGAGGAGGAGGAGGAGGAGGAAGAAGAAGAAGAAGAAGAAGAAGAAGAAGAAGGCTATAAGAAGAGCAGTAGGAAGAGGGCTTAGTTTTGTGCGTATAAACTGCACAAGGGTCATTAAGGCAGGCAAACAATTTCATGCTAAATCCTAGTCTTCGCCTAGAACACACCCTGCTGTGGTAAAGAGTAACACAGCAGCTCCTCCTCCCTGCCCTTGTTATATGCCAGAGTTGCAGGCAGCACATACCAAATACCTCACCTATGATCGCCCATATGCCATGCGTTCCCCCTCCCCCCTCTCTCTCTCTCAACCTGCGTAAAATAAAAATACATTTCTAGGTTCATAGCAAGCACACATATTCTGACTTATGTTAACCTTCTCTTTGCGATGGCCACACACACACACACACACACACACACACACACACACACACACACACCGCTCGCTGGTGCAGTGGTAACGCTCTCGCTTGCCAACTGGTGGACGGGAGTTCGCGCCTCGCTCAGGTTGCGAAAAGTTTCACTGACGAAGTGGGTGGTTACTGTCCCCCTGGAGCAAGGGGACGGGTGTGTGCGTGTGTGAAGGTCACAGCCTTGCCCTTAGATCGGACTATATGAGCTCTCAGCTCCCTTCCGGGAGGGTAAAAGCTGACGATCACGACCATCAAGTGATCCTGACCGACCCGGTGAATTACACACACACTTAGCCTACTTTGGGCAATTTCATTTATTTAAAAAAAGAAAAAAAAAACGAAAAAAGAGGGGTCTGAGAACACTGCATATGGCCTTCACTAACATGGTTCAGTTTAGTTCTTATCATCTGTTCATCCTTCTGACGAGTTTATGCATCAGTGAGAAACCCAAGGCAGTCAAAGAGAGAGAAAAAAAAACAAGAAAAGAATGAAAAAGAAAAAATATATAAGCCTATGCCTGGCGTGTTGTAATTTTTTAACCCCTTCAGTATGATGACCACTTCACTGCTTTATTCCTGCCAACACCGGCCAATGTATTCAGCTTAGCAGTGAATTTAGCAGCTGGAGGGATGACGTGTATTACAGCTGCCCCCTCACTACTCAAGGGCCAAGAGAAACGCTACGCAGTCAGAGTACTTCAAAGTATCAACATTATATTGTATTCTTTCAACGTCAGACAATTTCTATAAATCCAAAAGAATCCTTTGTCACCAAAAAATGCTAAAAACTAGCATGGGTAACATATTAGCAGAGGATAAAGAACTGCGTGTTTTAGTCATGTTTATGAAGTTCGCTTATGCCGTTGTTCAGAGATTCCCAGCCTGTTGCCTGCCAGCACCATTATGCTCCTTGACAGTCTGGTCGTGCTTTTTTTTGCTGTGCTTTAAAAACATGGTCGCGAGCACCAGCAGATTGACACAGAAGAATGAAATATCCTGTCATTCGTGTTCAGGCAATAACAAAGTTTCGTTTACCTAGAACCGCCTATGC
Organism: Coenobita brevimanus; assembly: GCF_032717465.1. Lineage (NCBI taxonomy): Eukaryota > Metazoa > Arthropoda > Malacostraca > Decapoda > Coenobitidae > Coenobita > Coenobita brevimanus. The sequence continues at coordinate 31,536,641 of NC_137024.1, forward strand.
ATGTGAGTAATTAGTAGTAGTCTTGAACAGTATGACTCAGGGACAGTTGAATCAGTGTTTAAGAGCTGCTTTAGTAAATCCTGAAGTTAGTCAGTGCACTTCTGTCAGGGTTCTACTGAAACTCTACAGTAGACAAGAGACACGTTGGACTCAGTAAAAAAAATAAAAATAAAATAAAGGAGCAGTATATGTGGAAGATCATTCAATACATTTGGAAAACAATGTTAACTAAATGAATTTGTCTTTATTTGTCAATATTCATTTAATTTACAACACGTCTGATTAATTATTTTAGGAGGGAATTGTACAGCACAAGATCTACAAATAAATATTATGCATGTTTCTTTGGCATGGGGACTTTCCACTGTTTTATTTCGTTACTTCATATATATACAGTATATCCATCCATCCATCATCCAATCCTACGTTGCCTCTTGAGAAGCATAGGAACCCCAACCCGGGGCTAGGCAAGTTGGTCCTGATATTTAAGATGAGAATGACCAGCCTCACTCATCCCTGAGGGGCATTACTTGAGCAGTAAACCCCAACCACCCCTTGGATATAAACCTTCACCGGCACAATCCTATTGGAGCTCCGTTATTACCCACTAACCTACCAGGCGCCAAAATTTGGTTATATGGTTACCACCCAGCATAGTACATGTTTCCTGGTGTACAGGAAGCTGTTTGGCTTGTCACTCAGTGTAAAGTCACCCACAGGCAGAAGGAAGAGAAAAGAATGAAGGAAAGAAACACAGAAGAGGGAGTGTAAAGTCACCCGTAGGCAGGAGGATGAGGAAAGAATGAAGGAAAGAAAGACAGAAGAGGATGGAAGGAAAGAAGGATGGAGGAGAGGAAAGGATAGACACCCAAGAGCAGCACTACATCGAGTGAGTGGATGGTGAGCGCCCCCGCCTACCACTATATATATACTGTATATAATATATATATATATATATATATATATATATATATATATATATATATATATATATATATATATATACAGTATATTGGTGGTCTCTAACTTTCTAACTTATCCAGAAAAAAGGTGGGTGCTCATCATTGTCAATGGCTGGCAACCTCGGCTACGGTATAAACACACACGGCTGCTAAAAGTGTATGGAATACACACGGTAGACTTCGCGATCAAATCCAGTAAGGGTCTAAGGCCGCATCCTGTACTGAGCAGTCTATACAGAATGGCAGTCCCTCCATTCCTGTCCCTACTCAGTAACAAACCTCTCCTCCCTCTACTACACACAGATTGCCAACATTTAATTTTAAAGTTAAGCGAAGAAAATCTGTGGCAATAGACCTTGGCAGAAGCTAGAGGCATTTGAGGTGTGCCATGTACTGTAACCTTATTTTTGAGCCAGGCAGACGAAGTCGATGGTCATTATTATTGTACGAATTGTATCTGTGTGTGTGTGTGTGTGTGTGTGTGTGTGTGTGTGTGTGTGTGTGTGTGTGTGTGTGTGTGTGTGTGTGTGTGTGTGTGTGTGTGTGTGTGTGTGTGTGTCGAAAACTCAAATCTCAGAGAATATTGATTGCAGAAGGAAAAATTATATATAAAAAAGTTGTCCAGAGTCACAGGCAGACGAAGTCCATGGTCATTATTTTTGTATGAAATGTACCTGTGTGTGTCTGTGTCGAAAACTCAAAGCTCAGAAAGTACTGACTGTAGAAGGAAAAATTATTAATTAAAGTTGTTTAGAGTCACAGCTTGAGTTGACATGTCACTCAACCACCACTGGGAGTCATCCAGGATCGTTATATAATAGTCAAGTTTTCATCTAACAGTATTATTGCAGTCTACCTGGCTCACAGATGACGGGTAGACTTGTCATTTATTATTTTATTCAGTCCTTGTTATCACTACGGTTTTAAGGTATGACAACAGAAAGAAAAGCACACACACCAACAACATGCCAACCAATCATCATCATCATCATCATCATCATCATCATCACCATCATCATGATTTTATTCTCACTAAAGATGGCGTGAGGAACGATCCATGAAAATATCGAAAGAAAATTATAAAAGTGGGAGAAGCATCAACAGCACACCCAGTGAATAAGCCAGACACTCATTCACACAACATCCAAGCCTCCTCACAGGCCTCTTCGTATACAATTTTTTTTCTATACAGATGCTTTTTACATACACCTGCCAGATAGGCCCCGTACGTTAACACTCAAGAAGAAAAAAATAGGCGTCAAAATAACACACACACACACACACACACACACACACACACACACACACACACACACACACACACACACGACAATGCTAACTCGTATCAATTCCCTTTCGGCCCTGTAGATGGACGTGACATGACGGAGATGCTTCAGACAGACCAGTGACAACGTGTGGGAAAGGAAGAGGTGCACAGTGATGGGAAAGTTGCTGTGCACACCAGACCACCTCCAGATATCCAAACATCATAGGCCCTCGACTACACTGCTACACATCAAACTACCACGGCACCATACTGCCACACTTCATGCTGCTACACTGTCACATTTCACGCTGCCTCACGCCACCATATTCCATACTACCACATTTCATACTACCGTACTCTGCTACAATGTCATCCTTCATGCTGTCATACTTTACACTGCCACTTATCATACCACAACACTACTGTACTGCAACACGCCATGCAACCGCGCTATCACACTGCCACTTTTCATACAGTTCCATCATCACACTTCATACCACCACACACTACCACACTGTCACATTTCACACAGACCCACTCTATCCTCGTTTACACAATACTCATACAAGCCTTCATTACAGACGGATAATAGTGTTCATTTTACCACCGCGTCATAAACTGTAATATCAGATCATAATACTGTACACCGGCATTCCATCCCAGTAATATGACACCCAAGCCCATTGTACACAGATTAATCTTTAAAATTTCTTGTCACAATAACCCACTGAAGATCTTATGACACATTTTCGCATGAACATAATCGTTTAGCGTCGTTGGAACACAATACTAGAGTTGTTCTAAGCATGAAAGGTTAAATGGTGACAGGATTAATACTCTGTTACAAGTTACTTGTCATGGAAAAATAAAAGAGCTGTCCCGAGCGTGAGAGGGTTTAAGTACATTTTCAAAGCAGATACAAAATACCAACAGTGTCAAGAGCTGTTTCATTCCTCCACTACTAAGACGTAGTTTTTTTTTTTTTTCTTGCTGTCTCCGCACGATTTAACCAGCTTTGGGATGTTTCGAACAGAAGGGTTTAGAATTTTAGATATAGCCTTCATTAACCCTTTCACTGAGAGGGGGATTTCCTAAGCTGGATAAAACAGTCTGACATCAGCTACAAGTAAATGAAAACGACGTCGGCTGACTGAAGGCTGCAATGCGGTGGGAAATGTGGCAAGAGAAGGATGCAGGAATCTGTATTGTTAGTACGAAAAACATCACCGCTTTAATCCGGTGATGAGTTTTCGTATTGCACTGTTTTCCACCCGCCGATCTGAAGGCCATATCTGTCCCCACATATTATGAAAGTCTCATAGGCGCAATAAAATCGTGTAGAAATAGCAAGAATAGGAAGAAACCAGGGCATCAGATAGCAGCGGTTAAAGTGCCCACCTCTCTATGGGGTAATATACTGCAGTAGTGGCAGAACCAACAAGGGGTACTCAGAGAATCCGACACCCTCTTTTTCTCCCCGACAAGGATAGTATGTTTTCTCCCCTATTTGTTTGTTTGTTTGTTAGTCTGTTGTCTGTCAGCAGGATTACTCAAAAACTAAAAGAGAAATTTGAATCAAATTTGATGGGTAGATAGCCCACATCCCAGGGAACAATCGAAAATTCTTGGGCTGACTCGGATCGTACTACAGACTCTTGATCCGGAAAACATTTTTTGTGGAACCCTAATCAGTTATGAGAAAACCTTACCCGTTATGACGAGTGGTTTGGAAATAACGTTGCCCTTGTCGGAAAGATACATTCCACTGAGTGCCCCTCTAGTTTCATAAGTGCGACTTTTTTCCCCTGCAATACGTATACAACACTAGCAAATGAAAAACAGCAGGATAAATCTAAAAAATCTTTATTCTGTAAATATCACTCTACTGATGAGGCTTTGTAATTTTGTCTCCAAATTATACTGAGATATTACCATTTTGTTATTGCTGTAAAATTAAGTGCACGGCTGTCGTCAATGTTAAGTGAAAGGAAATAGTTTTTGAACCCCTTTAGCAAATGCCGGATCTGCTCCTACATAGCAAGTATACAAGAAACTGTCAATATCAGGCAAGCATAATGATACTGCATACAGTACCTTTGTACAGTACACAATGCCAGTGCACTGTCTTTCGGACACTTGCAAAGTGTACTGGTGATAATATACCAACAACAACGTATAACTGAAGGAAAACTAAAGAAGTTGGGCACTGCGTAACATAACAGGTACATTTAACAATGCCGAATGCGCACTACTGTGGTGGAGACCGTTTTTGTCACTATCTGTCATATATATATATATATATATATATATATATATATATATATATATATATATATATATATATATATCCGATCCGATTTGGATTTAAAAAATGGTGAAGATGTTGTGCGTTGGTCTGGGAACCAGTTATTTGATTTTGTTGCAGACCGATCAGTAGTAAAGGTCACACATCAAGATCACAGTTTGGGCTGTATTTTTTGGCCACCATGTCTACTCTGATGTGTGTGTGTATGTTACCTTTTGAATTAGTAACTTGTCTGTCAGCATTGTTACATTTCATCTCAGCAATTGTACACATATCTGTTATCGTTACGAATATCTGCACTTTCAACACTGGTACTGTAATGAACTGTCACTTAACAGATACACTGATTAACTGTCAAGCAGATCGTCTCGAATATTATTGTACTGGTATTCAGCTTTATGGCGTTGTTTAAAATTGTGCTTACTTTTTTTTCATGTCATATACTCAGTCGTATTAGACTTGACAATTGTCTATCTATGGCGCAGGAAGGGGTACACGACCACACATCACACTGCCACACTTCACTCTCAACACTGTGATTCTTCACTACGTTACAAATCATACTACTACATTCCACACTGCCATATCTCACACTGCCACACATCACACAGCCACTCTTCACACTGATATACTTCACATTACCACACAACTCGTACCGTCACACTTCAAGCTACCACACTTCACACTGCCACACCACGCACTAATATAATGCCTCACACTGCCACACTTCGCACTACACACTACCACACTTCACACTACCACACCTCATTCTTCATATTGCCAAACCTTACACTGGCACATTTCACGCTCCATACATTCAGTACCACATTTCAAACTATCACAGTTCACACTACCACACTTCACACTGCCACATCTAACTCCTCACATTACCACACCTACTGTACATTGTCACACCTCACACTGTTGTACCACACTTTACACAACCACAGCTCATACTACTACATTCTACCACACCACACAATACCACACCATTCTGCCACACCTCATACTCACACATCTCACACTGCCACGCTTCATCTTTCTACACTTCATACTGTTACACTCCAGACTATCACACCTCACTCAGCCATACCTCATACTGCAACCTGCCACACTGTCATACCTTACATTCACACTTTACATTACCACACATCATACTGCTACCCGTGACACTGCCATACCTCACAATCACACTTCACACTGCCACACATCACTGCCTCATCTTTACACTGCCATACTTCAAACTACCATACTTCACACTGCCACACTACAGATTACCACACACACATCTCACGCCACACTTCAAACTATCACACCTTACACTGCTACACCACACACCATCACACTATCTCACACTATCACACTTCAGATTGTCACACCTTACACGTACTGCTACATCACACACCACCACACTGTCCCACACTGACATACTTCAGACTCACTCTACCACACTTCAGACTTTCACCTCACACTACTACTCTTCGCTGTACCATACATCAGGCTGACCCACCTCACTCTGCACATCACCACACTTCACACTCACATTTCACACTGCTACATTGTACATATCACACTGCCACATCTCACACTGGCACACTTCACACTACAACACTTCATGGTGCTACACTTCAAACTACCACACCTCACACTGCCACGCTTCCCACTACCACACATAGCCATCACTCACACTCACACAGCACATACTGACACACTTCACGTTCCCACGGCTCACACAGCCACACTTCACACTGTCTTACCGCTCACTGTCATACCATATATTGCGTCACTTCACTCTGCCAATCCTTACATAGTCACACTTCACACTGCCACTCCCCACATTGCCACATTCCACACTGCCACTCCCCACACTTCCGCAATTCACACTGCCACTCCTCACTTTGCCACACTTCACACTACCACACCACACACTATGCACTTCACAATGCCACTCACACTGGCACTCTACACACTGTAGGTTACACATCACACTGCCGTACCTCCTATTGCCGCACTTAACACCACATCACTTCACACTGTCCCAGTTTACACCGTGCCCGTTACTCTGCTGTATTTCACACTGCCACACCACTTACCGCCACGCCTCACGGTGCCACACCCAACATTGCCATACTTCCTACTGCCACACCTCACACTGCTGCGCTCCACACTACCACTACTCATACTGCCACCCATTACTCTGTCACATATCACACTGTCACACCCCACGCTGCCATACTTCGCACCACCATACCTTACGCTACGACACCACACTGATACTCTCAGGCTGCCACACTTCACACTGCCACACCTTACACTGCCTTACCGGTACTTCACACTTCCACAAAGCATGCTAACACATCACACATTTCCACATCACACACTGCCACACCACACATCACATCACACAATGTCCTACCACACATTGCTACACTTCACACTGCCAAACTGCACATTGCCACATTTGACACTGCCACACTTCACACCGCCATATTTCACACTACCATAATTCACACTGCCATGAATTACACTGCACTACTTCACACTGCAGAGCTTCACACTACCACACTTCACACTGCCAGACATTGCACTACCATACTTCAGAGTCACACCTCACACTGCTGTATTTCGCATGGGCACACTTCATTGCCATACTTACAACTGCCATCCCTGACACCACCACATCTCATACTACACTTCACACTGTCACACATCACACTGCCTCGCTTCACACTATCACACCTCACACTTCACACTGCCTCGCTTCACACTATCACACCTCACACTTCACACTGCCACACAGCACAATTTCACTTCACTTATACTTTTCATAATATCACTTCACACATTCCACACTATACACATCCTCGCACTGTCACATTTCACACCGCCAAACCTCGCACTACGACAGCTGACACTACCACACCTCATACTGCCACACTTCAAATTGTCACACACACACACACACACACACCACATTACCACACTTCACACTGCCACACAACACACTAATACACCTCACACTGTCGCACCTCACGTGCACTGCCACATCATACATTGCTATACCTCGTACTACCACACATCCCACATCATACGCTACCACATACCTCACATTACCGCACTTCCAGTCTCCCACCACAAAGAGACTTCTATCATCTGTACGAGAGAGAGAGAGAGAGAGAGAGAGAGAGAGAGAGAGAGAGAGAGAGAGAGAGAGATCAATTCACTATGATGACATCCAATGTATTTTATCTCCAAACGATTTTATTCACCTCAAGAGATTCTTTTCCAAATGGTAGGATTAACTAGAGACTCCACAAACGCCATCAGTATCGGATATCTTTTATGAGTTAAATACAATTATCTGGAGGCTGCAAGGATTAAAAAAGAAGAAATAAGTCATGTCGGCAAAAGATTTAAGGAACAAGAATGTGAACAAAATCATAATCTTTGCTTATATCACTGTTATTCGTCTCAGTCATTAGGTCCGGAATTTGCACCATCATTCTGGCCGTCTGTTTCTGTCAGTCTTTCTACGTGTCATGTTTGGTTCCTTTCCGTTTGTCTAGCTGTTCATCTGTCTGTCTACATCTTTACCTCTTGTTTACTTTCATTTTCATCTGTCTGTCGATCGCTAGACAGATCAATAATTATCTGCCTGTTTCCCTGCCCAGCTATTTATTTATCTGTTGTAAGAGGCCAAATACCAGACTTATAACTAGGTTGACCGTAACAAAAAAAACTCCTCCAAGCCTCTCGCCACTCCAGACCTCTCTTCTTCATGTACCCTGTACCCTTCCACTCCAATTCCTTTTCGGTATTCCACTCCCCATAGTTTATTCCCATCAGGTTTGTTTATAATATACTTTACATTCTCTTCCCTATCCTTCCACTTCAGTTAGTGGTCGTCCTCACTTCACTCTCCCATCAACTTTTGCTGCTGTGCCCTCTCTTCCCTGTCCTTTCTCCTTGTCTCCCGTCTTCCTATCCTCAGTCAACGCTGCCATTTGTTGGCTCACTATTAACCTTTCACTCTTTCATCATGTTACCCATTAATATTATGCAATTTTCTTTGATGCGCCAAGCCTGAGAGAAAACGCGTCCACTCAAGCCTCCCTAAATAGACGCATAAAGCCCTCAGCAATCATCATAACGCGGGTGACAATGGCGGCTGTAACGTGTGATGCAAGTAACAGATTAAACAAGGCTGGCAGTTACAAATCATGGACACGGAACCTGGTAAAACGAGAGGAAATCGGCGGTGTGGTGAGCGTGAGTGTGATGGATGGGAAATGCGGATGTGGCGTGAGCACGGGTGATCGTCTTCACTCGTTCATTTTCGCAGGGTTGTGACATAGAGGAAGGAGGAAGGGTGGTGGAGCATTTCTGGATACCTTTCCTTCTCCTACTCTCTCTCTCTCTCTCTCTCTCCACACAACAGGGATAATAAACGTGATGATGTGTACTGTATAATAAAACAATGTCCCATGACAATATATTGCTCAAATTTACACCACATTAACACATTCTGCTCTGCTATCAATCAGCCGGAGGATGTAGTCTGTTTCATTCTTGCGATCTATAGACTATTTTTAGTAACCGACATGGTGGCCAAGTCGTTAGCATTTCTGGCTACGAAGCTGCCGGCTTGATAGCGCCAGAGTTCGAATCCTGGTAAGGACAACTAGTGCCACTCGACTCAGGTGTCCATCCACTCTCTATGGGCTGACAGGTAAAATAAATAGCTGGAGTAACACACAGGAGAGGTAATGTGGTAACCTGGATGATGCAATAGCCTTGTTACCCAGGATGGTAGGTGAATAACCCACCGCAGGCTCAAAGGCCTCAATTACGGAGATGAACACCGAGGCTGAGCGCATCATGGCGTTTTCCTCCACCTTACCTTTTTTTAAGAAGTACCTTTCATACTAATGGAGTGTATGACGGCTGTATCCACCTGTCGAGTTCGAAAAGTGTCTCCTAAGCTGTATAAACTCGTGCAGACGTAGCAAGAATAAGCAGACCAATGGCATCAGTACAGTTAAGGGGTAAACTTGTAATAGTGGAGAAGGAATACTGGCTCAGGTACTGCCTGGTTCTCCGTCCAACACAGAGCACATATGCCAGCAGTTCAACCACGCAGATTTACTTTACACATTACACCTTTAATATTTACTAGCATTTTACAATTATATCTTTTTTCAGTTCCCACTCGCTGGAATCAGTAACATACGAGTACTGGACAATACTGGGTATTATGAGCAAATCAAGTCCCTGAGGAAGAGGTGCTACGGATTCTCCTAATCAGACAACAACACGGCCTCTTGACTAAAGATGCCTAGGTTTGACAGCGCTTCACCCACACCTCTTTATTTTTGTGTATTACACCTCAACATCCTCTTGTGTGGTACTGGTTCAGACTATGTCGATAAATATCACACATGAGGATATCAACCACCTCAGTGCGAGTGCTGTATGCTACATATTTACTCTCGCTACTACCAGACCAGTTCGTTTACCTCAGGAGAGACCTCTGTAATTGGAGGGATTCAACAACTACCTTCGATAACCCCTTCAGAAATACAGATCTGTCCTGAATTGAATGATGTCGTGTGGGTTTAGCTAGATATAAAAATTGCTTCCTCAAGCTGAAGGGGTTAAGATGTGAAGTAGGCCTACATAAGATAGTGTTTGTCATGAGGTGCTACCAAGTCTTCAGTACCAACAAAAGTACACTTTAACTCTACTGAAATAAGGGGGTGCAAGTTTATTGCTGCCACACCCCAACCGCGCGCCACCTGTGTAAGCAGTCTCGTAGCTGCAACAATACGGGAAGCAGATCTGGAGCAGGTATTTCATTCACCTCTGATACGTGTTGCCTAAAAACTATCTGCTGCATTGCCAGGTTACTTAAACTCAGCCTTTACACCTCTAACTATATTATCCTTATTTTACACCCGTTAACATCAGACGATTTTACTATTATAAAGCCTCCCAAAACCCAGAGGTTAAGAAAGCATCTCAATTAACCTTTAAATATCGGCTGACGGCATTTACAAATTAAACTGGTTGACGCCAAGCGATTTTACTCGCCATTGGGGAACTCCTGAGGTATAGGGATTACAGCAATAATGCAGGAATATACCTAAGTGCGCGTCCACACGTGTGCTCGAACAAGAGCTTGTAAGCAACACAGTAATGAACACGCTGCAAACATGTTGCGAACAGCAGCGTCCAGATCATGTTGGCAACATCATGAAGTCTCAGCTGCCTGGTATGGACACACTTATCCCGTCGCCTCTGCTGGCAGTGTTCGAAGCTGCACTGAAACATGTTTGCATACATCTGTCCAAATACTGCTGCAAACATGTTCCCAAACATGCTGCCTGCCGTGTTGCCAACATACGTTCGAAAGTACGTGTGGACGCTCACTAACGAAAACAGTCTACGCTTCCTTTCAGCCAAGGTGTTTTCGTTATCATCTTCATCATCATTATGATCATCAACCAAACTTCTTTTCTCACCATTATGAGATAGCGTAAAAGCAAGAAACAGAAAAAGAAATGAACATGAATAACTGTAACTAATAAGTTAAATATTTTTCCTGAATAAATACTGTGGGCAATCCATTACGCTGTGTGAGAGATGACTGCAGTATGTGAAAGGTTTGGTGTATTCGGCTGAGCAACCGATGTCGGTCATCCGTCACAGCACTTGCATTTCACAGCCAACATATACACACACGTTCTGAGGTTCATTTACACCTCTAAGACTCCACACTGATGAAGCAAGAGTGCAGCCGTTATGAGTGTTGTTATCTAGTGCGGCAAGGTGTAATTACCGTCTGATACGGTTTTGGGACGCTGTAAGGGAACTGCTTTTCACAAGTATACTTAGATTTTTTGCTTTTCAGAGATCAAGTTATTCTTTTATTCACGTTATTGCCATTTTTTTTTCTAAGATCTTAATCTGCCCCACTTTTTCTGGTTGGAAAAAGGGTTGGAATGATGATGATGATGATGATGATAATGATAATGATGATGATGATGATGAAGCAATTCGACTAGACTGTACATAGATTTTGCCTATTACGTAATTATGATAGGCTTGACTGTATTATATTCGACTTAATGTTTATGACTTGCTTATCTTTATTATTAGTTATCTCATACTTTACAGGCAGAAAACAACAGATCACTGGTAGGAATTATTTGAGCGAGGGTAATGTGTGTGATAGAAGGGGTCTTATTGCCTATGGACAGAAATTACAAGACATCTTTATGTCAAGGTTGCCTCTTACTAGATGCGTCCTCAAACAGCAGACGGAGAGAGAAAAAATGGACAGTATTGTACAGCGAAATTACAGTGCAACTTTCTACTATTCAAAACTCCCACATTTCCCAGTCACTGAAAAAAAAAAAAAAAAAAAAAAGTGTGTGACTCCTCACCTGGCCGTGTGGACGTTGTACTGTACGCTATATCATCAGAGTAACGGAGGAAGTAGGTGCAACACTACACCAGAGAACAGCTGTTCGTAAAATATGCAGTCACCTACCTCTATAGGAACTGTCATGGTTCACCAACAGCATTTGGGGCTGCAGATTAAGAGGCAGGGATCACATTCCAGGAAAGACAGTGTTAAAAAAAAAATCCCAGGAGACAGTGTTACAACTTCTTCCTGAGGCAGGGGTCCCACTCAAGAAAGCTGGCAGATAGCACATTAGAGTATCCCATCCCTAGTATAAATTAGCCAATACCAGTCCTTAAACCGGCGATACAATATTGATGGCAGCCCCTATTCCGTCTCCACTGTTCACCCCAAATCTCTTAACTAAATTTAATCTAAAATTGCCTCAACTTTCCTTTCTTCGTGAACCACCACCACTACCACCACCACCACCACCACCACCTCGTTCCCGCCACACCGGCAACGCGTGAGAACCCGTCACAGCAACATGCACGCCACTTGCCTCGACCCGCCCCGTATGGATGTGAAGGGGGGAATTTAACGCCGGGTTGAGAAGAGTGAAGGTGTCGGGAGAAACTTAGCATGCCTCTGAGTACATCACACAATGACACCACAAAATACACTGTACAAAGATCTCAGAAACTGTAGCACGAAAAAATACACCAATGATTACAGGAAGATCTCAGAATGTGGCACGTAGTAATAGGTTTGTTCGTGCTCGTAAGTTTTAGTTCTCCTGTTCCAGTCTCTGAACTCAACTTGACTGCCCTATCAATTAGCGGGAGTTATGATGAAGGTAGTAAAGAAAGTGCATCTCAAAATATATACAGGTCTGATAATATACAGAGAGAGAGAGAGAGAGAGAGAGAGAGTAATTTGGCATGTTATTTTTAACCTATTTATAATTCTCTCTCTCTCTCTCTCTCTCTCTCTCTCTCTCTCTAATGTTATAAGATATACATACGTCTCCGAACACAAACAGGTCCCTCAGATGGTAACATACAAGCCTCTCACTCATTTACGATTATGTCTCAAAAAATACGTTCAAAAACATGTCTCAGACACAAAGGAGGAAAATATGTTTAAACGTATGCAGGTCGAAAGCGCATCTCAGAAGATAAAATGCAAAAATATACCTGAAAAAATAAGGTCTCAAAGACCAACAACAAACTATATTCCCAAAATAACTCACCAATGTTTAAGTCTGAAGATGGACCTGTGATTACTGCATGCACGAGAAGATGGAAATATAACTAAGAACCTGAGTTGCTCTGACGAATGGCGGGTTGGCACTACTTTGTCACGTGGGATGTGGAAAGTCAAGTAACGCAGAGATGGCTGTGTCTGCCAACGGCCGAAGTGGCACTGTCCGCCCTTTTCTGTACCCAGCCACCCAGTGCACAGCTGTTGACACCGGTAACCAAATGATACACAGAGATGGGACGAACTTCGAAATTACGCTTCTTACCATATATCCTTTTTCCTCTTGGGCCATTTAAGGTCACTCTCTCTCCATCCCTTGACCAATACATTTGTTATTCCACATCCTTCACGGGACTCAGTATTTTTTTTTAATTCCATTCAGTAAACGCAGCCAACATTAATTCCTTGAAATATAAATGGATGAGTAAATTACATGAATAGAGAATAAGATGACAGACTTATAGATAAATAGCTACAGAGAGAGAGAGAGAGAGAGAGAGAGAGAGAGAGTCATCATTTTCAAAACTGTCGACAACTCAGGAAGCATCTACAGAGAAGCACTTGATGACTGTGTGTAGCCGTCTGACTCAGCATTAGTGCCAACTGTCTTCATCAAGCAAGCAATCAAACCCACACACAAGCCAAGAAAATAGTGAGGACAGGTGAATATTACAGTAATCATAGATGGGGCAACTTCCGCCACAGCGATGCTTCTGTCACCCGGCCAGCCATAGTAATGGTTGCTGCGTCTAGCTTTCTGTCTGACTGTGCGTCTGTTGTCTTTCTGCTCATCTGTTTGGGCTGTTGCTTTTGACAACTTTGTCCCTGAAACCTCATTTTTTGCATGATGGCAGCTATTGGACATATACCGATCAAGCTCGAATCTGAAGGCCATGGGTCAACAGGCAAGGCTGGAATGAAAAAAGAAATCTATCTCTAACGGTCGATTGGATCCCCTCTCGGGGCTTTGTGATTGCTGTGACTATTTGCTCGTTTGGCTAACCCCATACATTATTCCATTTGTTTTAAGCCAGCCGCACAAATCATTAACATCAAGTGTATGATAAATGAATGAATGAAAAAGAAGGACAGAAGTTAAGGATGCAAATGATGAAAAGGTGTATGAATGAAGAATGCACAGAGACAAGGATAGAATGTTATACGACAATTTCAATGAAGCATCAAGAAAAGATCCCCAGCAATATAGATACTGTATACAGTATATATATACTGTATATATCGAGAGAGAGAGAGAGAGAGAGAGAGAGAGAGGGGGGGGGGAGGTTTAGATTTCAATGAAATGGCAAGAAGTGATCTGCATGAATCGTTCTGGTTTCCGCATTCAGGCCTACAAAACAGTGGCGTTTTATATCCAGCCCAGGCCACAAGTCCGCCACCTCTCCTTCGGTTTCCCTCGTCCACCTGACCACCATTGTTGTTTTCACTTATATTATATACGTATCACTGCTTTTACCCCAAAGACTTCTCAGTGGACCAAACTAAATAAAATTATTAACCCATTCACTGCGAGAGATTTCTCCTAAGCATAATAAATTATATTCATAAGATTCATCATCCGAGGTCATGCTAAATCAGACGGAATTCGTCTGGCGGCAACAAGCATATAATGGCAAATGAGTTCAATGACCGCACACAATACCTGTGACGGGCTGGCAAAACCGTCAGCTGTCGAGCCAAGGAACGGGCTGGGCGAAATGGAGAGGGTAAGGTGGGCTAAACTGGTGGCGGGTCAGAGGGAGACAAGTCAACCCTGTGATGACGGATTCTGCATGAGGGGCGGCGGTGGCGATGAGAAGGTGTTAAGTCACAGGTTTGATGTTGAGGAGTAGAAAATGGGAGGGGGAGGGGAATGGGCAGAAAGGAGTAAGTGGAACAGGTTGGCTGGTGGAGAAGGTCGGGAGTAATACACCCTGTTAAGATGATATTGTTGGCAGAGTGCTATAGACATGGCGAAGATGTGATTCAAAGTTTTCTCCATTTAAGCAAGAAAGTAAGTACGTATCGTTTTGCATTCCCGGCGTGACACAGAGCGGGTAGAAATAAAAAGTCATCGTTGTGAAGGAAATAATAATGTACTGTAGATGCAGACAGCCTCCAGCAGAACATGTGTACACACCTCACAGCACATCACATTACGACTCAGAGGCTGCTACATGTAATTTTCTAGCCAGCAATTTTCTGGAGTGTAATGCCATCCTTAACCCACATAACCCACCACAGTTACTCAGCATTCTATTCCCCTTCCCTCTCCCTGCAAACACTTAATGTCGTATTCTAGCTGGCATAGGCGATGTCGAAGCACCTTTTCCCAAGCGATTCATTATGCATAGTACACAATTTGCTTAAGTAACGTACGTTGAGATTTTTAAAACGGTGCAATACGCAAAATAAATAACAAATAATAAGATGCTACGAGGTCTATTATGCCACCTAAAATATGGTCCTTCCCTCCTCCTCCAACTTCTTCCTTTCCTCCTCCCTCATGTCTTCCTCCTCTTCCAGCTGCACGTTTTTCTTGTTCATCCTCCTCCTATTCTTGCTCTTCCCCTTTCTCCTGCTTCACATTCCTCTTCCTGTTTATTCACATTCTTCCCCCTCCTCATGTTCCACCTAGCCCTTCTCCTCCACCACCAGTACTACCTCCTCCTTCTTTCCTCCTTCTTCTCTTCCTCCAAATACAAACACTTGAATCACCTGCTTTTGTCAAGTACGATGATGATGCTAATGATTATGATGATGATGATCATGAAGATGATAAGGAGGAGGAGGAGGAGGAGGAGGAGGAAGAGGAGGAGGAGGAGTTTAGCAAGCAGTCAGTCACCAGCCTTGACGACTCTTGCCTCACACACGGTAACTAAAAACTCTCACCATTACCGGCACCTCGTGGCACTCACATTCCCTTCCTTTGACTCTCTGATACGTGGGAGAACTGGAGAGATCATTTGGCATGTCAGGCCTTAATAGGAAGATTGGCTTCTACTGTGTATGTTGTGTGTGTCTATCCATCGCTCCTTATGTGGATTCCTTCTTCTTCTCCCCATCCCTGCTCACTCATCTACTGTACATGCATTAAATTGCTTTGCTAGCCCTTCTTCTAAAGCGTGGATGTGGCACTGGGAGGAACCATCAGCCACTACACTAATAGACGGTCTTCTTCACCAAAATGTATGCAAAATAAAACGTATGCAAAAATAAAATATAAAAAAATAGTGTCGTAGTATTCAGGAGTTAAGAGAGGTTGTTACTCACCTTGAAAGACGTCAATCATATAAGAGCAACGCAAGATTATCTTGTTCTTGTCCAATAAAACCCTGGTATATACCTTCAATACACTGAAACCATTAATCTTATAGCAGCCATTTTCACAGGCGACACTCGCATGCTCAGGTCAGGTCAGACAGTTCTGCTGCAGGTGTAGGTCAGGTCAGACAGTTCTGCTGCAGGTGTAGGTCAGGTCAGACAGTTCTGCTGCCGGTGCAGGTCAGGTCATATAGTTCTGCTGCAGGTGCAGGTCAGGTCAGACACTTCTGCTGCAGATGCAGGTCAGATCAGACAGTTCTGCTGCAGGTGCAGGTCATGTCATATAGTTCTGCTGCAGGTATAGGTCAGGTCAGACACTTCTGCTGCAGATGCAGGTCAGATCAGACACAGTTCTGCTGCCGGTGCAGGACATGCCATATAGTTCTGCTGCAGGTGCAGGTCAGGTCAGACACAGTTCTGCTGCCAGTGCAGGATAAGCCATATAGTTCTGCTGCAGGTGCAGGTCAGGTCAGACACCGATCTGCCACTGGTAACATGTAATCAAGTATTATTGGTTTCATGGTCGGATCGTCGGCGACTAATCTGGCAACCACCGTCCTAGGCCAGAAAGGAAGGTGGTGAGACACTTTGCAGGATGAAAAAACAAGACCTGTCAAAGGGCGGATGAGTTAATTACGCTAATGGCCGTCTAGCAGGGTGGATGGAGTTCGTTAGCATTGGTTGGCAGTCCATCTAGGAAAAGGAAAACTCAGAGTCAAACCTAAATACCCCAGTCAGGGATACCACGCAACTGTCCATAGGCTAGTAGTGAATCCTCCTCTGATTGGAAGTTTTTTTTTTTTTTTTCCCACTGTAAAAGCATTCATCTCGCGCAACTTAAAAAGAAGAATATTGATCGAGGTCAGCATGGGTTGTCTGATTCTGACCCAGTGTTGCCGGGACATTCCTCCTCGGGTGCCAGCCTGACAGGGTTCTGGGGGCCCTATCATGATGGCAGCAGTCATTAAGAGCGAGGGTGAAGCCCTCGAAAGTCTTTCGTCAAGTAGTGGCATTTTCTTAAATAGGAGCAGCCTGACATGGCCCGGCCCGGCCCAGCCCGGCCCGGCCGTAACGGTTTTGAGAAGCTTATATCTCGGCAACCACAGAGCCGATCAATGTGGTTTCACCATATGATAGCCCCATTCTTTAAGATTTGTTTTTGACAGGTTTCATCACACCCAGGCGGTGCACGTGGCACGTGACACGCGCCAAGTGCAACATGTCGAAAATCTTCAAAAGAGGGCCACAGGCAAGACAATTTGTCGTAAAGGCATGAAACTTGGCAAGTAGATAGCCGTCAATATACTCTAGGCATCCTCGGAGTGTAAGGTGACATTTCAGTGCTTTTGGATTTAAATGGCCTTGCTCATATATACCTCACCGACAAAGACGTTTTACTGATGACGGTTGCTTTGTAAAACCTAAGAGACCCCAGCAACTGGATGAAGGAGGAAGGACCCCCTTACCCCGACTTTGTTTCTGACTTGCACTTTGGTGGCACAGACGACACGGACACCCGTAGAACCAGGCGCGGATTTAACCTTTGGAAAGCGCTCCAAATGGGGGGATTGAAAAGTTCTAAACCTTTCGAAAGATGATCAACTGCTTTTTTTTTTTTTACACTAGAGTTGGGGCGATTGGGGGATGGCATGACTGCACTGTCTGAAGTGAGGTGGCCCAGGCATGGCGAAATCAGTAGCAACAATTATACATGCTACTGGTCTGACTGTGATGATGATGCCCAGTTTAGAGGTGTTGCTGTTGCAACTGCTGCTTGCTTTGTTTCTTGTATCAACAGGGTTACTCCAGTCAATAAGTGTATATTTTTGGTGAGATTGAAGCATTCCTTGGCCTTCATTTCACATATTATCGTGTTCACTCCAACTGAAATGATTGATCTTGATGAGAAGGAGCTGTTCGTTGCTAAACTTCACTCAGTGATGGAACGGTGACCCTTGCGGGATACACTTTTGGTCCTGAGTGACTTCAGCGGTTACTGGCACTGACAGGGAAAGCTTCAAGGAATGTGTAGGTCACCATGGCGCTGGAACCAAGAATTCTAATAGTTCTTATCTTCAGGATTTCGCAAAGTTCCGTAAATTGAGAATGTTGAATCCTGGTTCCAGCAGTCAAATCTTCACCGCTGGACTTGGTATTCCAGTACCGGAGGGGTTGCCAAAGAGACTAACCACAACCTTGTTAGTACTCGCTGGAGGATCCATAAGAACTGTAAGCTTTTCAGGAACGCAGAGTTCCTTGCTACTGATCACAGACTGGTTGTTGCCGCTTTAATGCTACAAATCAAAACTGAGAGAAGCTCAAGATGCTGCCAAAGGCCATTCTCTCTTAAGGAACTCAGGGATGAGGAGTGTGCCTTTGAATATACAGTGGCGGTCTCAAACCGGTTTGAAGTACTCATTACCAACGAGGATCCTACTGAACGACGTGATACCATAAAATGTCCTACCCTGGCAGTAGCTGATGAGTGCACTAGCTGCGACGGCAACAGCAACGACAACAGTGACAATGGTGGCGATGACGATACATTTCCTGAATGTTGTGATGATACAATACAGAGGTTGATTCACACACCTCAGCCGACCCACAATCACCACCACAACCACAACAATGAAACGTAAATAACCAGGGCTACCATGTCACTCCAGCTTCGACAAGAGATAATGGATATCATAAAACACTCAGGGATAAATATGGTTATTTACGGCATGTAGAATAATCGGAGGAAGCCGCAGAACAATGAATAATGAAGAGGATGAAAAGAAATAGTGATGGATGAAGAATGAGGGAGGAGAAGGGCCGAGGCAGACTGCTACCCTTGATAGTTTTGTCCTGTTACATTTCATGGACTTTATGTGTTATACAGTATGCGTGGCAGCCAGATAAGGGAGGGATGACGCGGAAACCATGGGGTGACCAAGCCTGGTGTGAATTAGTGTTAGAAAGAGACTCTATGTCAGAATGTTACAAACTACCCCAGGCTAAAACCGCCAAGAGAAGTGAATGAAAGATATGAACGGGTATATGTCATCACTCCCCGTAACCGCCTCAGAGACAGTACCCTCGACAGGAGTGTGTGTGTGTGTGTGTGTGTGTGTGTGTGTGTGTGTGTGTGTGTGTGTGTGTGTGTGTGTGTGTGTGTGTGTGTGTGTGTGTGTGTGTGTGTGTGTGTGTGTGTGTGTGTGTGTGTGTGTGTGTGTGTGTGTGTGTGTGTGTGTGTGTGTGTGTGTGTGTGTGTGTGTGTGTGTGTGTGTGTGTGTGTGTGTGTGTGTGTGTGTGTGTGTGTGTGTGTGTGTGTGTGTGTGTGTGTGTGTGTGTGTGTGTGTGTGTGTGTGTGTGTGTGTGTGTGTGTGTGTGTGTGTGTGTGTGTGTGTGTGTGTGTGTGTGTGTGTGTGTGTGTGTGTGTGTGTGTGTGTGTGTGTGTGTGTGTGTGTGTGTGTGTGTGTGTGTGTGTGTGTGTGTGTGTGTGTGTGTGTGTGTGTGTGTGTGTGTGTGTGTGTGTGTGTGTGTGTGTGTGTGTGTGTGTGTGTGTGTGTGTGTGTGTGTGTGTGTGTGTGTGTGTGTGTGTGTGTGTGTGTGTGTGTGTGTGTGTGTGTGTGTGTGTGTGTGTGTGTGTGTGTGTGTGTGTGTGTGTGTGTGTGTGTGTGTGTGTGTGTGTGTGTGTGTGTGTGTGTGTGTGTGTGTGTGTGTGTGTGTGTGTGTGTGTGTGTGTGTGTGTGTGTGTGTGTGTGTGTGTGTGTGTGTGTGTGTGTGTGTGTGTGTGTGTGTGTGTGTGTGTGTGTGTGTGTGTGTGTGTGTGTGTGTGTGTGTGTGTGTGTGTGTGTGTGTGTGTGTGTGTGTGTGTGTGTGTGTGTGTGTGTGTGTGTGTGTGTGTGTGTGTGTGTGTGTGTGTCAGAGAAGGGGTGAACTAGTGGCAGAAGAACGAGACTAGAGGCCCGCCTTTGACGACCCTACCATGGCTACAAAACGACTGATGTTCTGGAGCTTCACGGCAACAATAAGTAAACACTCATTGGAGAATACAGAGAAAAGTGGAATACAGGAAGTGCAGAACCCGGTAGGCTATAGGGAGACGGGTCCAAGTGTAAAATATGTAAG
Organism: Coenobita brevimanus; assembly: GCF_032717465.1. Taxonomy (NCBI): domain Eukaryota; kingdom Metazoa; phylum Arthropoda; class Malacostraca; order Decapoda; family Coenobitidae; genus Coenobita; species Coenobita brevimanus. Next base: position 31,557,280 of record NC_137024.1, read on the forward strand.
ATTAAGTGTAATATACATAAGACCACAGTGAAATTTAAAGTGAAGCTTTGTTACTTATATACAGTAGATTGGGCCAATGCAGAAACAAACTATAAAGATAACGTTAAAGTGTAAGGTGAAAAATGTAACTATAAAGATGATATTGGAGTGACAGTGAAATTTTTGTTTATGAGTGATGTGTAAACTGTATAACGGTATAGTGCCAGTGTAAACATTTGTGTAAAGCTGCATTCTTAGTAATTATGAATAAGAAGATAATTACCGATATATTGGCTAACGTATAATTGGCTCTTATAATGCTATTATGTTGACGTAGTGTTTGTGATATTATTATGGTGATGTAATGTTTATGGTTCTACTATGGTGAAGCAATATTGTGTATGGAGAGAAAGCTGATAGTTAAGAGCAGTAGATTAGTGTAATTTAGACTAGTACAGAAGTGCCGAATTAAGACTGAGTCTTGTGTATGAATTAAAGACATTACAGAAACGAATTAGATTATTTTATTACATGAAAGGCACTTAAATATTGAGTATTTAGTTTTATGAGTTTAGGAGGTTCAGTTTCAAAAGTAAATACTCTATGTATGGTGATATGATTTAACATATTAATATGACTTGAATTTAGTTAATACTGAAGCTACTGGGTTTTGAGTTATCTGAGTTGGATAGTGAATGTGTTGTTTTTGAGTTATTGGATAAAAGTGTATAGCATTTAGAAGACAGTCAGAATAAACGGCAGAAAGGTAGTGAAGGTTTGAGTAACCTTAGGATCCCTACATCTTATTTGAATAGTGAAGTGAATCCACCTTCGCTCGGCCTTGAACGGTTTTGGTGGATATTAAAGTAAGTGATTTATCTCCGGCTCGCTACTTGCACACAACCAGCGCTACCTGCACTCCCATTAAGAGCATAAGCTACAAGAGAACAAGTCAAGTAGGTCCAGGGTGACACAGTGGAGAGCATCTGAGATCAATGAGGGATTTTGTCTCAACAAAGACACTGGCCACAGATGAAGAAAGTCGTGCTGTCAGACTGTCTGGGGATCACGAACAGCACAGACTTCTATCTCGACAGGCACGAGTTTTACTAAGAAGGGACAAAGAGAGGTAAATCATGGAAATCGTTGAGGAGGTGGAATGCCATTATCATGTGACTGACCTCCAACTTGCTTACCGAGCCCTGAAGAAGCTCCATTCCAGACCTGCCTCATGTTAACTCTGTGGCTCAATCGGTAGAGAGGTGGCCTGCAGTCCTACCGGACCCAGGTTCAAATCCCGGCTGGGGCAGGGAGCAGTTTAAGGATTTGAATTTCATAAAAATCGGACTTTACTGATCTACCAAAGGACCAGCCGACATGTCGTAAATATAGCCCCGCTAACACCAATACACCAGTCCTGTATGAGACTGCCCTAGCATGTATTCAATATGGACGGTGAGTGTTAGCGCCGAAGTGGTGGCATGTTGAGGTGTATGATGTGTAGGAGGACTAATGGGCCTTGAGAATAGGCTGTCAAGCCTATGTCCAGAGTCGGACACATTAAAAAAAAAAAAAAAAGATGGAGAGACTGTGTCGGGGGTGAGTGAGTGTAGGGCTCGTTAAGCTGAGAGTTTTGAGTAAGTAGCTGTATATGGCTGGACCTCCCAGTGGAGAACGTCCGTCAGCTGTTGTACAACCATTGACTGCTCTCCCACCAGTTGATGATAAGGTACTTTCTCTAGAGGAAATCAAGAAGTCAGTGGACAGGTTGAAAAGTGGTAGAGCAGCTGGTGTCTGTGGCATCCCGGTGGAAATGATGAAAGCTGGGGTGAAGCCATGATCAGGGCATTATATGCATTCATAGAGGTCATTTGGCGGACTGGTATCATTCATCCTGACTGGACAAAGGGTTCAGTCATTTATATATGGAAAGGGAAAGGCTGTAGTAACTACTGTGGTATGACAGTGTCAGTGTGACAGGCAAGGTTCTTGTCTACGTTCTCCTGATGTGCATCAGGGACCATTTGCTAAAGCTCCAGTGGTCTGAGCAATCCGGATTCACATCCAAGAAGTCTACAGTTAATCACATCCTAGCTCCTCGAGTTCTCATGAAATGCTGCCTTGAGCATCAATAAGGTCTGCTTGCAACCTATGTGGAACTCTTGAAGGCGTTTGACTCAGTAAACAGGGAGGTAATATAAGAACTACTGCGACGCCGTGGGATCCCCGCAGGGATAATCCGATTGATGCAGGCCTGTATTCATACACTGAGAGTGCTGCCAAGTGTGGAGGAGGAACATTCGACTTCTTCCCAGTAAGTACTGGAGTAAGACAGGGATGTGTCCTTGCTCGCACGCTTTTGAACACGCGCGTGGATTGTGTACTGGGCCGAGCTGTGAGTCAAAGTCATTGTGAAGTATTAAATGACATTTTCAGGGTCACAGACCTTGACTTTGCTGATAATGCAGTTTTCCTAGCAGAGTTGCTGGAGATACGACTGAATACCCTCGAAGAATTTCTCATGAATGTGAAGCCACTGGGCCAAGATCAAGATCCAGGCATTTGTTGGCTTGCTGGGTGAAGCAGCTCAGAATGTAAAAGTCTTGAAAAGATTCACTTATCTTGATAATGGGATAAATATGAACGGTAGATCAGACGATGAGATTTCTCATAGCTTCGGTCTAGCTTATGACGTTATGAACTCACTCAGCTTGGCTATTTGACGTTGCCATTAATTGTGCTGAAGGACGAAAAATCGCCTCTTCAAGGCAGTGGTGCTCCTTGCCTTATTTTATGGCTGTGAGATAATTGGACACTAAACAGTGATTTGAAGTGGTAAACTGACTCCTTTGGTACTAATTGCCTTCGCAGGATCATGGGATATCATTGGTACGACAAGTTACGTAACGAGTGACTACTCCGTGAGACTGAGCCAAGGCCTATTACCCACATAATACGTCAGCAACAACTCCCGTTATAAGGGCACGTGGCCCGTTTTCTTGAGATTCACCTTGCCCCACAGGGTGATCTGTGAGAGAGTTAACCTGGGGTGGAGAATGGAGAAGACCAAGTGGAAGCCATGGAACTCATGGCTGAAACAGGTTGATCATTCATGTCGCGAGATACGCAGAGGGGGAGGAGTCGCTGCCTGGGAGTTGCATGAAGGATGCATGTGGTGGAGTCGGAGACTGAGTGAGTTATGCACCCCGCGGCGTTTGCCCCTCCCTCCCATGATGACAGTGATGATGATACTCACATGCGACTTCCTTACCCATCCCTACCTTCATTCTTGCTCATCCCATCCATTTCAACTGTCACCACCACCATTTCTTTATCCCCCACTGCCACTTTCATTCTCTGGGGATATTTTGAGACACATTCACTGCACTCAGGCCACTTATTCCACATACTACTTTCACTTATATTCCCTGGATATAAATTTCTGCCCCTGTCCCACAGCCCACCACTATTCTATCCCAGCCCATCCCATTCCATCCATTCCTATGTCCACCATGGCCATTTCCGTACCCGTCCCTGCCCTCTTAGGTGGTTTCATGGCACGACGCAGGTCACGAGGTCAATGCACACGCTTGTATATCTTCCCATCAGTAGGTGAGGTATACCCTAAGTTAAATAAAATCGGAGAGGAGATAATAAGACTAAACAAGGAATGATGTCGTTGCAGTGAAAGGGATGATGTCTTCTCAGCTGCGCAACCTTGCAGGGTGCAGGCTGGTCAGGATCTGAGAGTATCCACAAGGTAGGCGAGGCTGGCAGCAAATAATAACATGAACATGAATTATAATAATGAAAATAATAATGATACTACTACTACTACTATTACTAATATTACTACTACTACTACTAATAATAATAATAACAAAAATGAAAATAATAATAATAATAATAATAATAATAATAACACTAATAATGTGATATAATAATGATAATAGTAATAATATAGTAATAATAATAAAAGGAAGAAGAAGGAAAAGGAGAAGGAGAACAAGGCTTCCATTAACCTATTAGCTGCCAGAGCTCCTGTGCCAGGGATTTTGCTGGAAGGGTGCTGGGCGTACCACCCTCCGCCTATCGGCTCTGTCGCTAAGCTCATAGGTCCCTACCCCGGGGTTTCCTTCTTTATTAAATTTTGAAAATGCCCAGTTCCGTCCTATATTGAGGACACTTGGCGCTAATGAGTTAATGGCTATGGACTCCACGAGGATCATTAATTCCTACAATTCGATGACGCATTAATTCGTTTTATTCTTGTTTCCTCCAGACGATTGTAATCAACTTAGAGGAGCGTCTGGCAGCTGACGGGTTAGTAGACGCTGGACTGGACCCTTCCAGTGGCAAAAGTTTCTAAGCCGAATAGTACTGTATGGAGGCGGCAAGAGATGGAAAAAATATGTAAAGCACGTTACCGTAATCAAGAGGTTAAGGCAGACAAATTGGCATGCTGGTCTCCCCCCAAAACACAACCCGCAATAACTTGTTACATCCAGGTCCACAATGCACCGCTGGGAGACAAGGACAGGGAGAATATTCATGCTAACCCACGCACCACCGGCTGTCCAGGATACCGGCAAGGATGTATGAGACGTGGATTAGATTCACAAAAACAGGAAGAAAGTGACCTCTAGGGTTGCGTCTCCTGTACGGACTTGTGGTGGTGGGTGTGGCTGGCGTCATGTGTATACAGACTGTGCTGCACCGCGTCCTATTGCCCGAGCACAGGAGACTTCGTAATATATCTTCCTTCGCGATACATTTTGCATACTACACTGTAATATTTTCTTACTTGTCTTTCATGTCTTTTTCAACATCGATATAGTTAGCATTAATAATAAACAAGAGGATAATCAAGTGTAACAGGCAAAGTAAATCACTGAGAAGGAGTATTGTTGATGCTCGCCAGTCCAGAAAAAACACCGCAAACTATCCTCACGCTCCCCGCTTCCTATGCTGATGCCTCCTACACTTCACCCAAGGGTATAAAATTATATTGCCTCTCGGTGGTGCACTCACTTTCCTTCACCAGCACACTGTGGTGGTGTAGGAGTCTGCCTGCAGCTCCCGTGGCATCAACAGACTGCAGCGTGACAGATGTGCATTTCCAACCTGGTGGCTGCAACACCGCCACTGTCATGCTTGTGATGGCATGGGTGACAGTGCAGATTCACCTAGTTGTCTGTACTAAAGTTTGCTTCCCCTTGTCCCTGCACACCCAATAGTACAAGTGGGGACCTGAATGTAAACGGAATACTGCGGGTCATGTTCTAGAGGAAGACTGGGACTTAGCAGAAATAGTCTGCCTTAATGACCCTGTGTGTTAGGTGGGAGGTGGGTCTGGCTTGCGCTAGCCCAGGTCTATCTCTGCTTTCACTACTAGCAAGTAGCAACACTTGGATATCTAATTCTGGATATGTCACGCGGTTTAGTCTGTTAAGGACAGACACATCATAATAAGTCATTAATAACCTTCATTAACCCCTTTGCTCCCCGTGTCCCCAGTATAGGACGGAACTTGGCATTGTCAAAATTTAATAAAGAAGGGAACCCCAGGGCAGGGACCTATGAGCCTCGCGACTTTGAGCCGACAGGCGGAGGGCGGTACGCCTAGCACCCTTCCAGCAAAATCCCTCGCACAAGAACTCTGGAAGCTCAGGGGTTAAAACTCTGAGGCTTCCATAACTGACTCCCAGTCATACAAAATTGTCTGGCGTTAATTGCAGTTGGATACAAGAACTGTTCCGACCGTGAGTGGGTTAACCTTCTCTGGTACAATGACGAATTTTGCACATCATTCTTGCTAACTCCACAGTTCTCTTCAGTTTAATCATTTATAATGAATGGATTAACACCTGTTCCAGAGCTCCGCCATGGGCTGAATCAACTCATCTACAATACCACAACAGTGACACATGCAACAGGTCGTGGTGGTGATAGGGTTAATAAGTATGTGGCACGCTAGCAAGGAGGCCACGTTTCCGTGTGTGTGTGTGGTGGAGGCGGAAGTGATATGTGTGGCCACACGGCATTTTTTTTTTTTTTTAATGTGAGGAAGAAGGAACCAAAGGCAACGAGCCCGCAAAACTGTTCCCTCCAAGAGAAAAACAAAATACAAGAGAGAGCCAAATTCAAGATCCATTCATTTCGAGATGCCTGGACACACTGCGTTTGAAAGACTGGAGATCATAGGAAGCAGGAAATACAGACAGAGGGAGACAGTTCCAGAGTTGACCTGTCGCATAAATGAAGGACTGGGAGTAACGGTTAACTCTTGCATTAGAGAGTTGGACAGAAAAGGGGTGAAAGTTTAGCTAGACGGGTGCTACGCGCCAGTCGTAGAGGTGGAGGAATGCATGCACAGTTCAGAGGAACAGTGACCATTGAAGTAGCGATAGAAAAGAGATAAAGATGCAACAGTGCAACGAAGAGACAGAGGTTGAAGGGAGTCAGTAAGAGGGGGAGAGTTAATGAGATGAAAAGCCTTTGACTCCACCCTATTGAGAAGAGCTGTATGTGGGGAGCCTCCCCACACATGAGAGTTGTACTCCACGCAGGGGCGGATAAAACCCCTGTATAGAGTCAACATTGTGCAGGGGTAAAGAAGGAACGGAGTCGGCTTAGCACACCCAATCTCTTGGAAGCAGATTTTACAAGAGATGTAATATGATCTTTCCAAGATAAGTCCCGAGTAAATGAAACCCCAAGCATGTTCAACGATGATGCAGGATTAAGCTGAATATTATTAAACATTAGTGGGTATACCTGTGGAAGATTTTGTCGGGTTGATAGGTGTAAAAACTGAGTCTTTGATGCAGTAAAAACAACCAGATTATTTTTACCCCAGTCAGAGATACGAGACAAGTCAGACATTAGGTGTGCCATAGCCTCATCCCTTGTTTGCTGAAGTAACTGCTGAGAAGGACGTTGTGGGAATCGAATGGAAAGGTGAAGGGTGGAGTCATCAGTGTATGAGTGGATAGGGTTAGATGTACAGCTTAGAAGGTCATTGATGAATAAAAGGAAGAGGGTTGGTGATAGGACAGAGCCCTGAGGAACACCACTCTTAAGAGATCTAGGAGAAGAACGATGGCCATCTACAACAGCGGCTATTGAACGACCAGAAAGGAAGCTAGAGATGAAGGCACAGATAGAAGGATAGAAACTGTAAGAGGGCAGTTTGGAAATTAAAGATTTATGCCAGACTCGATCGAAAGCCTTTGAGATGTCAAGTGCAATGGCAAAGCTTTCGCCAAAGTCCCGACAGGAGGATGACCAGGAGTTTGAAAGGTAGGCGAGAAGATCGCCAGTGGAGCGTCCCTGACGGAACCCGTACTGACGATCAGAAAGAAGGTTGTGATAGGAAAGATGCTTCAAAATTTTTCTATTAAGAATAGACTCGAAAACTTTTGAGATACAGGATGCTAAGGCAATTGGACGATAGTTAGAGGGTTGGGAATGGTCACCCTTGTTTGGGACTGGCTGAATGAGAGCAAACTTCCAGCAAGAAGGAAAGGTACAAGTTGATAGACAAAGGTGAAAGCGTTTGCCTAGGCAGGGTGTAAGCACAGAAGCACAGTTCTTGAGAACAACAGGAGGGACTCCATCAAGCCCATATGCCTTATTAGTATTGAGGCCTGTGATGGCAGAAGATACATCAGCTGAAGAAATTTTAATGTTAGCCATGAGGAAGTCAGAGGGGGGAAGTGATAGAGGAACAGCACCGGAATCGTCTAAGGTGGAATGGGAGGAGAAAGTCTGAGCGAAGAGATCTGCTTTATCAGTAGAAGAAATAGTTACAGAGCCATCACAGTAGAAAAGAGGAGGGAAGGATGATGAGGTAAAGTTATTAGAAAGGTTTTTGGCAAGGTGCCAAAAGGAGCTGGAAGAATTCGAGTTAGAGAGTTGAGAGCATTTTGTATGGATGAAATTAATTTTAGCAGAGCGAAGAACAGACTTAGCACAATTCCGGGCAGAAACGTATAAAAGATGTGATTCAGGGGTGGGTTGGCTCCGGTACCTTTTATAGGCCCTCTCCTTGTTGCAGACAGCATTAGAACAAGTGTGATTAAACCAAGGCTTTCTTGCATTAGTCAAAGGATATGAGAAAGGAATGTATGCTTCCATGCCCGAGAGAATAACCTCCGTAATGCGCAAGGCACAGTCAGATGGCTCCCGGCCATGGAAGCAGTAATTATTCCAGGGAAAATCAAAGAAGTACTGCCTGAGGGCCTCCCAATCTGCAGCTCCAAAGTGCCACAGACGACGTTTCTTTGAAGGGTCCACAGGCTGTACCGGAGCGATAGGACAGGTTAAGGTGATAAGGTTGTGATCAGAGGAGCCCAACGGAGAGAAAAGATAAACAGTGTAAGCAGAAGGATTAGTAGTAAGGAAGAGGTCAAGTATGTTGGAGCTCTCTCCAAGGCGGTCAGGGATGCGGGTAGGGTGCTGTACAAGCTGCTCTAGGTCATTAAGGATAGAAAAGGTGAAGGCTTGTTCACCAGGTGGATCAGTGAAAGGAGAGGAGAGCCAAAGGTGGTGGTGAACATTGAAATCTCCAAGAATGGAGATTTCAGAGAAAGGAGAAATGGATAGAATGTGTTCCATCGAAGAAGTGATATAGTCAAAGAATTTTTGACAGTCAGTAGAATTAGGAGATAAGTAAACAGCACAGATATATTTAGTCAGAGAATGACAGGAAAGCCGAAACCAGAGTGTGGAGAACTCAGAAGAATCGAGTTCAGGAGCACGAGAGCAAGATAAGTTGTTGTGTATATATACACAACAGCCACCTTTGGCTTTGAAATGAGTATAGAAAAAGTAGGAGGATACAGAAAAGGGTCTGCTGTCAGTTGCCTCAGACAGCTGAGTCTCAGTTAGAAAAAGAAGGTAAGGTTTAGAGGAGGAGAGGTGGTGCTCAACAGAGCGAAAGTTAGAGGAAAGGCCATGAATGTTGCAGAAATTAAGAAGAAGAGAGTCAGACAGTGGTTCCAGGCATCTTGAGTCGTCACCGGGAGAGGAGCAGAAGGTGGGGGCATTTATGGTCCCCCCCACCCCCCCGGGGACTCCGAGGCTACGTTATTTGATGACATTTTTTCAAAATCTTGAAAAGGAAGTGTGGTGTGTAGTGTGCAAATAGTTTGGTGTTGATAGTTAGAGAAACTTGTCTTGGAGAGCATACTGGCCTACTCTCTGTGTTACTCAGACACTGACATGGCCCCATCACAGGCGTAGGGGGCCGGGACTAGGCTACTTAGTGCACACATTTAAGGCAAGAATGATCAGTTGCTATTCCCTGAGTGGCATTATGTGAGCAACGTCCCATAATCATCCCTTGGATTTAAATAATTTACGGGCCAGCTCCGGTTAGAGCGTCTTCATCCTCTAAACAAATGGCACCTATATGTTGGCTATATGGTTACCAGCCAGCGTAGTAAATGGTGTTATGGACAGCAGGAAACCACTGACATGTCGCTCAGTGTAAAGTCACCCAAAGACAGTGTTACATCGAGTGAGTGGATGGATCTCACACTTATCACAATGCAACGGTGTGAATAATAAAAACTAATTCTTTTTTAGCCGACTAATTATGAAGCTGTAACACAATAAACACAATAACATGGAAAAAGTCTGTTGTGTCCCTAAGATCGCCTCACTAAGTTCAGAAGGTGTCGCTCACTGCCTCCTTACTTAACGTATGGCGTGAATCAGTCTTATGTCCGACACTGTACATTTGGATCATTTAACCGCTTCATTACAATGTCGCATATTTTATTTTTCTGTTACTACCGACAGAAAATTTTGTTAAACTTAATGGAAGACAAGTCGTAGTAGTAGCAACAGCAGCAACTGTAGTAGTAGTAGTAACAGTAGTAGTAGTAGTAACTACATGTTCATCTGCACTGTGAATCCAGTGGACTGAAGTCTGCAGTTGCTCTCCTCCTCCAGTTCACCATCCTCCTGTTGGGGGCTAGGGAACGTTGTATAACTTGACAGTCCACTACTCACTTATATCGGTGCCACCACGTGACGGCGCCCATCTCGTTCATATCAAGAGGGGTTAGTGGAGTTTGTTACCCATTCATCATTCTGTTCTGAGAAAGACCGCTTGATGACAGAAAAAAATCAAATAATCTTCATAAAAGGAGGTGGCACTATGAACAAGAATTATTCAGGACGGGGACGACAGCTACAAGAAACTGAAGAAAGTATGAGGGAAGATTTAAAAGAGAAAACAAATGAAAAAAAGGAGAATGAAACACAATGGCAAGAGTATTAGGGAAACGTCCCTTGCAACGAAGTTGGGGTTGTAATATAATCATCTGCTTTACGATAATGGCAAAGTACTGAGAGTAGAGGTAGGAAGGGAGTTATGGGCAAGGTTTGGTGGACAGGAGGCAGGACTGGCTGTACCCAGAAGTGTGTCCTTTATAATTTTGTGTTCTCGGACTTAAGTCAGACCGATGGCGTAGTATCAGCAACGCAGAAGGCATACCTATTGCCATCCAGTCCATTTCTATGTGTGCATGTAGAAATATATGCATGTATTTTTGTATGTATGTATGTACGTATGTTTGTACCGGTATGCAAGCAAATTATGTCATGAACACCCGACCAAAATTTTATCAAAACCGGCGCACACAGTGAGTGTGCATCTGGTATGGACTGATTTGCTTTAGTGCACAAATCAAAGGTCCAGGCCAACATTCAGGACGCAGCGCTATCTAATGAATGACTAATCCGGTTAGAATACAAATTAGTAGATATATTGCGTGTTGGTCTAGGAAGGAATGATTTGATTTTGGATGCAGATCGATCAAAGGTCAAGGTCACGAGTCAGGGACATATTTCGGCCACGGCGCCTCTGTGCTGTCAGAGGGCTTTTGATTTTGTTGAATCTGAAATGGCGTAGGGGAAGGCAAACCCCCAATATCTGACATTATAAAGACAAACATGATGTAGTTACATTACCGAGGCTTGACTTTTCTACAGTACCTCGTTCTCTCCGACAAGGAGAGTGTGTTTTCACCCTTGTTTGTTTGTTTGTTAGCTTGTTTGTAAGTTAGCAGAATTACTCAAAAACTAAAAGGGAGATTTGGACCAAATTTTGTGGGTAGATATCCTATGTCCCAGAGAACAATTGATTAAATTTTGGGAACGATATTACTTATTCTGGATCCGGAAAACACTTTTTGCAAAACCCTAATAAAAAATGATGAGAAAACTAACCCATTATGGGGAGTGGTTTAGAAATTATGTTGCCCTTATTGGGGAGATGCGCTCCACTGAGTGCCATTTTCTTTTTTTCTTTTCTTTTTTTTTCTACAGAAGATGAACAGAAGAATACCAAATTAAATAAGAAAGTAATCCATACATCAGATTACAGGTGTCCACCATTCATAAAAAATGTGTAACAGTTGGACTTGAACTGTTGTAGGTTCAAGTTTGGGGGGCATCTCTTCTGGGGATGTGAGTTCCAGGGAGATGCAGTTCGGGGAATAAAAGAATTTTGATAGGCAGAGGTTCTGCAATACGGCAGTGTGACAGTGTAGTCATGAACGCTACCTGATGTCCGTGTAGCTCAAGGCAAGGCGTGGAGAGGTGGCACAAAGGATGCAACTTCGTTTGAGAGTTTGTGATAAAAGTATCTGTAAAATTATGCACGGGAGGCAACATTCCTTTTTACTTGCAGGGGAGGTATCATTTGTAATTGCTGGGTTATAATGATTCTTCCTGCTTTGTTCTGAATTTTGTCCAGTTGTTTTAGTGCAACCTTTCCACATCCATTCCACAAGCGTGAACAATATTCCAGCTGACAGCACACATGACTCTTATAAATTAGAGCTAACTGCTCGTCAGTGAAGAAGTTATGGATTCTGTACAATAATCCAAGTTTCTTTGAAGCGGTTTTAGCAAGTGATCTAACATGAGAAGTCCAGCTGAGGATACCGTTAAGTGAAACACTTAGAATTATAATATTTTTAGAGATAAGAAAATGGGTTGCATTGAAGGTAATAATGGAATCAGGCAACAGCTGTCTATTAGTAAATTGTATACATATAGTTTTGCTAGCATTAAATGAGACAGTGTTATTTTGTCCCTCTCAGTGATCTCAGACAAGTTTTGATTTATGGAGATTGTTGTACTATGTTGCTAGTTAAAGATATTAAACTTCGTGAATGGGTGTCTAAGTGTGAAGGAACTGTAAAGTGTTGGGTCATCTGCATATGAGTGAATGGGATTGTGAGTGACAGATAAGAGATCATTAATATGAATTAGAATAGGGTTGGAGTAGAACTGATCCTTGTGGCACGCCGGTATTAATCGAGTGGACACTGGAATATACATCCTCTGCCTTTGCTCTTATCTTTCTGTTGCTGAGATATGAGGAAATTAGTGAAACAAAAGATTATAGGACATAACAAGGGAGTTTGGATGCCAGGGAACGGTGCCGCACTGTCAAAAGCTTTAGAAATATCAAGGGCTACTGCATCGGCTTCTCCATGTTGATCATTTGACTGATGGATGGTATGAATCAAGAGATTGAATTATCAGCACTGGATCTGTCGTGGCGAAAACCATACTGTCTGTCACTAATTATGTTGTCACTACATGCCGGGGTTTTTCCGATATCGCACGCTCCTCCCTATGAGAGATTTCATCATTTCAGAAAAAATACCCTTACTTCAAACTCTAATTTCTGCCAAATTATAACAGCTGGAGAAAAAATTAAAGATACATAAGACTCAACAACTATTCCTCTTTCAAATGAAAGTATCCCCATGTCTCCAGGTGATTCCTTCGATGAGTAAGGATAGGTTAAAGTTCAATGGGTGGCGGGAAGATGCTTGCAGCTATACACATCAATCGGCATTGCTCCACGCCCAAAATCGTGAAGGCTATACACGTCAACCGGCGTGTAGGGGTTAATTATGTGCTTATTCATTACAGTCTCAAATACTTTACCAAGAGAAGATGTGATAGCTGTTGGTCTGTAATCGGATGGGTTAGAGGAACTTCCTTTCTTCGGAATTGGGTGGATATTGGCTTCTTTCCAAGAATTAGGGAATGAATAAGTACGTATGCATAGTCTGAATAATTTTGCTAGAACAGAAGCAAGTTCTGGGGAACACTTTTTCAAAACGATTAGAGGAATTCCATCTGGACCTGGAACATTTTTGATTGATAAATTGTCTAGGATGGATTTTACGTATCTAGTCAGTATCTTAAATGAAGCAATTTTGGGAGAATCAAGTTCTAGTACAGGAGCGTTCTGAGTGACTTCCTCTAAGGCAAAATTTGTGGCAAACGTACCGCCAAGGATGTTAGATTTTCTACGAGGGTAATTTGTAGTGTTTCCGTCTGAAGATTTTAGTGGCGGAATGGGCGAGGACTTGTTAAAGTTGTAATTGAAAGAACTGGTAGTTGGCCAGAAAATTCTATTGTCATTAGGATCATGTAATAGCTTGGATGCTTGGTTGTGAAGAAAGTTTTATTTAGCTAGATTTATTACTGCTTTTACATGGTTTCTATCATTTTAAAATTGAGGGACCCAGATGTTTTTTTTATTTTAAGTAAAAGTTACATGCAAAGGACTTTTGGGTCATTGTTTGGGCACAGTTGCGGTCAAACTATTTGGGGTGTCCGACCTTTTTGTAAATTGTTGACTGGGTATGAACAGTTCCATACCAGCTTGTACTGTCATTAATATGGGACTAGGTAGAACTGATGACGGTGGAGAAGAATGACAGTCATGGAATATCAGCTAGATAATTTCTAAATCCATCCCAGTCTGCCCTATCAAAAGTCATCTGGTCACCCTGACATGTTCAGAACGGGGAGATTTGGAGCGACTGACTAATTAGGCTTTGATGAGATAGTGATCGGAGGATCCAAGTGGTGACAGTACTTCTATCCTGTACTGATCTGGGTTCTTTGTCAAGAAGAGCTCCAAGAGGTAGGCGTTATGGTCAGGATTATCTGGCATCCTGGTTGGTTGTTTTACCAACTGCGTGAGATTAAACGATTCTGCAAAGAGCTTGCATTCTAGAGCAGTATCGCCAGTCCTGGCAGAATGCAATAACCATTCTACATTACGTACGTTAAAACCACCCTAAACAGTAATATCAGTGGTAAGGGTGAGGTTAAGGTTGATCAGCTGTGTGGGTATGGAGTCAAATATGCTGGGTTCTGAAGAAGCACTGGGGGAGCGATAAACTATAGAGATATCTGGTGATATTTAGGTAATTCATTTTGTATAATGAGTAATCAAAGTTAGCTGAAGTGGACATCAAAATAGTGTCAACTGCATATTTAGATTTGATATAACAATAGGTGCCGCCCTTGTTACAGAAGCAGCTATGTGAGGAGATGGTAACCAGGAAAACTACATGGGGATATGTCAGAACAGAGTGAGATTTGGGTTTCTGTGAGGAATAGGGCTAGAAGGGATATGAATTGGAGGAAAAAGTGAAAAGAATTCAGATTGGTACTAAGACCACGGATGCTAGTAAATTATGAGGCCGAACCTGCACTTCTCTGCTGACGAGCACAAACATTGTTTACAGTAACTACTGTGGGCCTCAATTACAATCTAATTCCTTTGTCAATGCAAAAATTACAATTAAAATTGGCAACTGGAATGTGAGAACGCTAAATCATGACGGTAAAATCGATGAGTTAGTGAAGGTTTTTCAAAATTACGGACTTGATATTTGTGCTCTGACAGAAACTAGATTAACTGGAGTCGATAAGTTGGATTTGGAGGATGATATACGTTTATTGATATCTGGTCGACAGGACGGAATGCATTATCAGGGAGTAGGATTGTTGCTGGGTTGTAAGGCAAATAAGGCTTTATGTGAGTGGGATCCTATAGATGAGCGATTGTTATACGCACGGTTTAAATCAAATCATGGCAACATCAGTCTGTTTGTGTGTTATGCACCTACTAATGATGCACTCGATGAAAGGAAAGACACATTTTATGAAAAGTTGCAAGAAGGAGTAGGAAGGGTACCTAGACATGATGTTTTGATCTGCGTTGGAGACTTTAATGCAGTAATGGGCTGTTCAAATGAGGGATTTGAGACATGTATGGGTAAGATGGGAGTTGGTAGTAGGATGAGTGAAAACGGAGTGAGGTTTGGAAGCTTCTGTCTAGCAAATGACTTAGTCAACGGGGGCACACTCTTTCAGCATTGCAATATACACAAGACAACTTGGGTGTCGCCGTGTGGAAAATATAAAAATCAGATTGATCACATCGCTATCAGTAGGAGGCATAGAAGTTCTCTGCTAGATGTTCATGTTAAACGGGGAGCGGATATTGGTAGTGACCATCAACTCAGCATTGCAAAAATAAGGTTTAAACTTAAAAATCAGAAGAGGGAAAAATCTGGTGTTGGTAGATACGATATTGTTAAGCTTAGAATGGAAGGAGAAGAAAAGGAGGAATTCAGATTAGAATGCAGAAATAGGTTTTTGGTGTTGGAAACGTTGGAAGAGGGGGAGAGAAGTGTAGATTAGATGTGGGAGGATGTGAACAAAGTTTTGCATGAGACTGCTGAATGTACGATTGGAAGGAGACATAGATTCAGGAGAAAGAAATGGATATCGGAGGAAACGTGGGATATGATAAAAAAGAGAGGTGAGGCTAAATTGAGGAGTGAGATGCAATGCGTTGATGAACGAGAGATTGAATTAGCAAGAGCTGCGTACTGGAGTTTGAATTCAGAAGTAAGAAGGTTAGCTAGGAGAGATAAAAGAAGATGTATGGATGAAAAGGTTGCAGAGACTGAAATCTTAATGAACAAAAATGATGGACAGAGTCAAAGAATAGCATATGAATCGATTAGAGAACTGAGTGGTAATGCAGGTAAACGCAAGGAAATACCAGTTAGAGACAGGGAAGGAAATTTATTGACCAAAGATGGAGATATTAAAAACAGATGGAAAGAGCATTTTGAGACAGTTCTTAATAGACCAATACCACCAGAAGAGGATATACCGTCTGCTCAGGAAGATTTAAATATAGAAACAGGAGAGTTGAGGCTTGCAGAAGTGGAGAAAGCAGTAAAACAGTTAAAGAATAATAAGGCACCAGGGGAGGATGGTTTATTTCCGGAAATGTTTAAAGTGGAGGGGATAGATTAATAATGATCTTGACCAAGCTATTCAATAAGATATGGGTGACAGGGTTACTACCGTCAGTTTGGAAGAATGGTGTAATTGTTAAAGTTCCGAAGAAGGGAGACCTGAGTGAATGTGGTAATTGGAGGGGAATCTCTTTGTCACCGATAGCTTTGAAAGTTTTCAGTACAGTGTTGTTAAATAGGTTGGAGCCGGTGGTTGAGGGTATTCTGAGGGATGAACAGGCTGGTTTTAGAAAGGGACGTGGTTGCAATGATCAGATCTTTATAGTTAGGTATTTGATGCAGCAAGTTAATGAAATGAGAGTACCGTTAAGTCTTTGTTTTGTTGATTTTGAAAAGGCTTTTGATAGTGTTTCGAGAGAGACTATGGGGAAGATCATGAGACATTATGGAATACCAGAGGAGTTTGTGAGGGTCATTATGAACATGCATGAGGACACATTTTGTAAAGTGATGGTTGATGGTTGTCTGAGTGATTCGTTTGAAGTCAAGTCCGGAGTAATTCAAGGTGGTGTTCTATCGCCTTTACTATTTATATTGGTCATTGATTACATTATGAAACGCATTGGAACAGAAACCGGTGCAGGTATACTTTGGGGAGAGAACAGGAAACTTTTGGATTTAGATTATGCAGATGATATAGTTTTGATTTGTGATGGGCCAGAAGAGATGCAGAGAGTGTTGGACTGTTTGGTGAGTGAAGGTCGCAAGGTGGGTTTGGTTAT
The DNA here is from genome assembly GCF_032717465.1 of Coenobita brevimanus. NCBI lineage: Eukaryota > Metazoa > Arthropoda > Malacostraca > Decapoda > Coenobitidae > Coenobita > Coenobita brevimanus. The sequence goes on from NC_137024.1 coordinate 31,574,150, forward strand.
TAATTGTGGAAAAACTGAAATAATCAATATGAATATGGAAAATGCGCAGGAATGTGTAATTGGAGGTATGGTTGTAAAAGGAAGTTGATAGGTTTAAATATTTAGGTACTTATTTAGCCAAGGATGGTTCTTTGAACTTTGAATTCGAGGAAAGGTTAAAGAAGGCTAATCAGGCAATGGGAATGCTTAAAAATATTTGGAATAATAACAATTTCTCTGTGCATACAAAAATCAAACTTTATAAGGTAATGGTTAGGAGTATCTTAATTTATGGACACGAGTCTTGGTACAGCACAGTGACTATGGAAAATAAATTCTTGGTGTTTGAAAATAAAGCACTTAGAAGAATATTAGGAGTTAAGTGGTGGGAAAGGATACCAAATAGTAGAATTAGAGAAATAACGGGAGTGCAGCCGATCGATGAATATGTTAGATTCTCACAATGGAAGTGGCTAGGACATGTGTATAGGAGACAGGGAATAGTACGAGGTACACCAGGGTGGGTGGCACTTGGTAGGAGAGGTAGAGGAAGGCCAAAAGAGACGTGGGTAAGGACAATGAGACGGGAAGCTGGAGATGAGTGTTGGGGAGATCTTGAGGAGTTAGCACAAGATAGGATGTGGTGGTGTGAGTTCATCGAGGCCCTATGCATCCCCGAGGGTGCCACAGGAAATGACTGATTGATTGATTGAACTACTGTGGGCACAGTCGCGTGCTTGTAACCAGGAGGACCCTGTGCCGCCACCCCTACCGTGCCGGTGGTGGCAATCCGAGGCACCACCGAATTTGCTGATAGTACTGCAGCGCCCGTTGCAGTATTATCAGCAACGGGGATGGAAATAGATGTGATGACTAATGTGTATGTAGCGTGGTGTAGACAGTAAGGCAGAGGACTGTGTTTTGTGCAGTAGAATGCTGTCAAGGTAGTTTCTATCTGCATTTTTTAATTGATCGTCATCGATTAGGGACCTGACCTGCCTACACCCTCCCCCCAAACCGTCGAGAGGCATCCAACATAGCTGAGGAAACATTAAGGGAAAATATCCTAACCATCAAAAGCCTCCGATTATATGCTAGACTAAAGGAATACGTCTTTAAGTAAAGTGGTGTTCTACTCCCTGGTTGCGATATGGATTCCTGTCAAGAAGAAAACCATGTGATCTTTGCCAAGGCTCCAGGAATGAAGAGTTTATATTGCCGCAAAAGCGAGAAGCGTGACATTTATGTATTTTCTTTCAATTGTCTTCATCCTTGTATTTTTTTCTACTACAAACAGTTGTCTATCATCGTGTATAAATTTATGTATCTGTCTGTCATCCAATTCTTTTTTCCCCATCAAGAGCGTAGGGGATGAGGGCTAGGCTGCACAAGCTCGACAGATAAGACTAGGGTGACCAGCTTCACTCTCCTCTTAGTGTCATTATGCGAACAATAAACCCCAGCCTTCCCTCTGATATAAGCCCATATAGATCCCATCTGATTGGAGCACTAGGTGTCATTTGATGATATGCTTACCACCCAACGGTGTACATAGTTTCTTAGGTTACGGGAAACCATTTGGCTTAGTAATTAGCATATAATCGCCAATAAGCAACACTACCTTGAGTTGTGTGTAGACACCTTATGCACTAGTACTTAAAAAAGTAAATACGTAGAAAACCAGAAACAGTACGATATAATAAAGTGTAAATCATTTTGGTGCGCCGGACAGATTATACGACAGTGACCCTCAGATGAAGAGATTCCGGCACAGACATCACTACACACACAGCTTGAGACCATGTGTAGAACTGAAAGACTAAAAGCTTGGATTTTTGTATACCTCGCGGGTGAGAATTTCATGCACAAAACACCAATATGCCACATATCTCCAAATTGCACCTGAGTGAGAGAAAGTTGTTACATGTTATTATTAAAAGAAAAAAAAATCTTGTTCAGTTCGAAATCTCCATAAAGATAGAGTTTTGTGTCCACACGCAAGGAGTTTTCTCCCGTATGACAGGTGGGTTGGCGTGATGACGGCTGTGTGTGTGTGTGTGTGTGTGTGTGTGTGTGTGTGTGTGTGTGTGTGTGTGTGTGTGTGTGTGTGTGTGTGTGTGTGTGTGTGTGTGTGCATTATGGGTGTCTGAAATGTTGGTATGTATACAGTTGAATGAGTATACAGTGTGTGTGTAATTCATGTATGTGTGTGTATGTATGTATGTATCTATGTATTACAGTGGATTTGTGTACCCATTGATCTCATGAAATCCCTAGGGAATTCGTGGAATAAGTTTAAACTGGCACTGGTTAATTTAGGTTGATTTAAGCTGCGGTTATGTACCACTGGGATAGTCTAGGTTAAGTTTGGGTTAGGTTAGGTTAGGTTAGGTTAGTTAGGTTGGGTTAGGTGAGGTTAATTTGGAAGAACGCTCATAACTTAGCGTTTATCTAAATCAACTTAACCAAACCTAAGTAACCCAGCATAACCTAACCTTAACTTAACCTACAGTATCCCAGCATATCCTAAACGCAACCTAAATTAACATAACCTAAATTTACCCATCGCAGTTTATAAACATTTCACAAATTCAGTAGGGATTTCATGAAATCATTGGTTTTACACACACACACACACACACACACACACACACACACATACACACACACACACATACACACACACACACACATATATATATATATATATATATATATATATATATATATATATATATATATATATATATATATGTGTGTGTGTGTGTGTGTGTGTGTGTGTTGTGAGGTGTGTGCATTATGTATGTGTAATGTTGGTGTGCATACAGTTCAATAAGGGTGTATATTGTGTGTGTGTGTGTGTGTGTGTGTGTGTGTGTGTGTGTGTGTGTGTGTGTGTGTGTGTGTGTGTGTGTGTGTGTGTATTGTGAGAAGGTGTGTGCACTATGTTTGCGTAATGTTGGTGTACATACAGTTGAATGAGGGTGTATAGTGTATGTGTGTGTAATTCATATAAGTGTGTGTGTGTGTGTGTGTGTGTGTGTGTGTGTGTGTGTGTGTGTGT